>NC_084554.2:54440000-54672500 GCF_033978685.3 Nerophis lumbriciformis
TAACACTTGAAGTTATTAAAGAAAAATGTAATAGTTTTTATGGAACACCAGGGTCTAATCAACACTTTGCACACTGGATGGAGGAAAACTATCAAAAGACACACAAATATGTTCATGTGTGGCAGGGGTGTGAAACTTGTTTCATGGGAGGGCCACATGGCAGTCATGTTACAGTAAATATAAGAACACACATATATATATATATATATATATATATATATATATATATATATATATATATATATATATATATATATATATATATATTAGAGATGCGCGGTTTGCGGGCACAACCGCGGAGTCCGCGGATTATCCGCGGATCGGGCGGATGAAATTAAAAAAAATTAGATTTTATCCGCGGGTCGGGTCGGGTGGTTCAAATTATTAAAAAAAATTAGATTTTAAATAGATTCAGGCGGGTGGCAGTTAAACCAATTGGGAAATATATATACATAGTTAAATGTTGTTACCCACATACAAAAAACGAGCAGGCACCTGCAGCATATGCCACAACAGAAGAAAAAAAAAAAAAAGAGATGGACACTTTTACGGAGCGGAGAAGGGACCCCTCGCCGGGGTCCGGGACCGAGGCCCCTTCCCCCGAGAGGGCCCCACCGGGAGCCGTAGCTGAGGCGATCCGCGAGAAGGGCCCGACGCACGTCCAGGGTCACCACCGCGCCGACACCCCGCCTCGTCACGCGCAGCAGGTAAGCAGCTTACCTGCCCGCCACCCCCGTGGCCGGGGGCTCGTAACAGGGGTCATTCCGCGCGCTTCGCCCGCGCAGCTTACATGCCCGCCACCCCTGTTGCCGGGGGTGCGTAACAGGGGTCACTCCGCGCGCAGTGTGCTCACGAAAGGGGTGGGGCTCACCCTGGTTGATATAGACAGCAGGACGGTGGCCATGGAAGTCGGAACCCGCTAAGGAGTGTGTAGCAACCCACCTGCCGAATCAACTAGCCCTGAAAATGGATGGCGCTGGAGCGTCGGGCCCATACCCGGCCGTCGCCGGCAGCGAGACGCGCTTGGAGGTGCGCTCAGCGCGGCTCCCATATGATTGCGCACTGGTGTGCGTCTGGATCGTGACAGCGTGGCACGCGAATGTCTGTGCTGCATTGGATCAGTCTCCTTTCTTTAACAGGCAAAAGCTTTATAACCTCACTAATGCCTTGCATCGTCTATATTAGATATATAACAACGGGCGGATGGCGGGCGGATGCGGTTCTGATCAAATGTTAGATCGGGTGGATTGCGGATGGTTGACGACTTTCTGATGCGGTTGCGGATGAAATAATTGCCTATCCGCGCATCTCTAATATATATATATATATATATATATATATATATATATATATATATATATATATATATATATATATGTGTATTTATTTTTTTATTTTTTTTCTCACCCCCCCGATCTTATTTTGTCTCCCTTTTAATGTTGATCCTGTTCTGTCTCCCCTGTAATGTTTGGTCCTGTTCTGTCTCCCTGTAATGTTTGATCCTGTTCTGTCTCCTTGTAATGTTTGATCCTGTTCTGTCTCCCTGCAATGTTTGATCCTGTTCTGTCTCCCTGTAATGTTTGTCTGATCTTGAATGAGATTATGCTTTTTTTAATTTCCCCTTGGGGATTAATAAAGTATTTCTGATTGTGATTGTGATAAAAGTATAATCATTATATTATTGCTTATGCATTTGGTTATTTGATTTGAGTAAGTACACATTGATGGATAACTTGCTTTGAAATGGTAAGTCAAATATTTATTGTTATTTTTACTAACTATCATACGGTATTTAATAATTAGGGGTGCTAAAAAACGTTTTTTTTTTTATCACATTCGAATCCTACGGAACCCCTAAAGGGACATGGGGGAATTATTTTTCTTTATAAATGTTTTTTATTTTTTATTTTATTTTTTTTTAGACATGTATCTCGTCCGCACGAGAAACTTTTTATAAAGTTATAAAAAATTGTTTTTAAAAAAGTAGAACTTTTTTTTTTTTTTTAAAGACATGTATCTTGTGCGCACCAGAAACTTTCTCCTGCGCATAAAATACATGTTTAAAAAAAAAAAAAAGGTATCATTTTTTTTTTTTTTAATAACTTTATAAAAAGTTTCTCGTGCGCACAAGATACATGTCTAAAAAAAAATAAAAAATAAAATTATTAAAAAAAATAAAATTCCCCCATGTCCCTTTAGGGGCTCCATAGAATCACCATTTTTTTTAGTAATTTTCAAAAATGGAATTTTGTGTAAGCCACTGTGACACTATTGTTTTTTTTTTAATAAATGTCTAATGATAATGTCAATGAGGGATTTTTAATCACTGCCATGTTGAAATTGTAACTAATATTGATACTGTTGTTGATAATATTCATTTTTGTTTCACTACTTTTGGTTTGTTCTGTGTGGTGTTTGTGTCTCCTCTCAATTGCACGGTTTATTGCACTTCTGAGTGTTGCTGGCTCGGCTTTGCTTTTGGAATTGGATTGCATTGTTATGGTATTGTTGTGTATTGTTTTGTTGGATTGATTACCGTATTTTTCGGAGTATAAGTCGCACCTGCCAAAAATGCATAATAAAGAAGGAAAAAAACATATATAAGTCGCACTGGAGCCTGGCCAAACTATGAAAAAAACTGTGACTTACAGTCCGAAAAATACGGTAATAAAAAATAAAAAACATAAATAAATGGGTTTTTTTTTGGTTTTTTTGAGGAATTAAAAAAAATATTTTTTTTAGGCTATCTCTATGCTTACTTGGTGCACGTATGTGTCATACGTCAGCAACCAAAAATAAGTTTTGTAACCTGTAAGCTGTTTTGTTAACGTCTTATTGCCAACCCTCCCGGATTTTCCGGGAGACTCCCGAAATTCAGCGCCTCTCCCGAAAACCTCCCGGGACAAATTTTCTCCCGAAAAACTCCCGAAATTCAGGCGGACCTGAGTGACGTGTTGACAACACACAACAACAATGTCTACCGTAAAGCAGTTCGTCTGCCGTAAACAGCAATGTTGTGACACTTTTTAAACAGGACAATACTGCCATCTACTGTACATGCATATGTGACCCACCCATAATGTGTCACATTTTGTGTGTTGATTTATTTATTTTATTTTGTGGTTTGAATTCGTTTTTGGAGCTTGTCATTACACATTTATCAGTATTCACATTGGTCAGTAGGGGGCAGTAGGGCGTTTCTTCCCAATTGAATGCTATCACCTGCAGACCGGAAGTGTCTTGTCATTCTGATGAGCGCGACCAGTCTGTGAACAATTGAAACGTCCTGTGTGCTTTTTCCTCCTGTATAACAGGTTAGTTTTGGTGAATCAACTCACTGAATAATATCCATGTGATCTTAATAAGTTTAAGTACACATTCTGATGGTGGAGCCTAACTCTAAAGTGTTTGTGAGTTGTAGTTTGTAAATGAACACTGAAATTCAAGTATTTATTTTATTTATTATGTTCTGTCTCCCTGTAATGTTTGCTCCTGTTCTGTCTCCCTGTAATAATTGATCCTGTTCCGTCTCCCATATAATGTTTGATCATGTTCTGTCTCCCTGTAATTTTTGATCCTGTTCTGTCTCCCTGTAATGATTGATCCTGTTCTGTCTCCCTGTAATGTTTGATCCTGTGTCTCCCTGTAATGTTTGATCCTGTTCTGTCTCCCTGCAATGTTTGATCCTGTTCTGTCTCCCTGCAATGTTTGATCATGTTCTGTCTCCCTGATCCTGTTCTGTCTCCCTGTAATGTTTGATCCTGTGTCTCCCTGTAATGTTTGATCCTGTTCTGTCTCCCTGATCCTGTTCTGTCTCCCTGTAATGTTTGATCCTGTGTCGCCCTGTATAACAGGTTAGTTTTGGTGAATCAACTCACTGAATAATATCCATGTGATCTTAATAAGTTTAAGTACACATTCTGATGGTGGAGCCTAACTCTAAAGTGTTTGTGAGTTGTAGTTTGTAAATGAACACTGAAATTCAAGTATTTATTGTATTTATATATATATATATATAGCTAGAATTCACTGAAAGTCAAGTATTTCTTATATATATATATATATCTTAACCACGCCCCCAACCACGCCCCCGTCTCAAGGTTGGCAAGTATGCAATTATTTAATAACATCAATTAGACTTCAATGATTCCGTTTTTTTAGTTGGGTTTCTTATTTTTTTTGTATTTTTTTTTATTTAGCCTTTATTCAACCAGGTAAAATCCCATTGAGATCAAAGAGTACACAGTTTACAACATCAAATTTACAACATTAAAACTTGCTGACATGACACATGTGCATACAGACAAAGGTAGACTGCAATCCTTTCACAGAAGCTTTAAACTCATTCAACCTAACAAGGGTTTGAAGTTGAAGATTGGATTGTGGGTTATTCCAAGCCTTCGATGCTAAAAACCTAAGTTCAGTTCTTACTTTGGGATCGACAAATTGCAGAACATTCATTGAACGAAGATTGTTGCTTGTTTCTTTGTTCAAAAGACAAGACGGATAAGATGGGGTGATACCCAGAATGGTTTTGTAGGTGAACACATACCAATGATTGAGGCTTCGAGCACATAAAGACATCCAATTCTATCAATTGTCTCATGAACCTGCACTTCCTGCTATTGTCCAACAGATGGCAGCAGAAAGCAACAAAGCAGCCACAGCACGAGGACAACACCGGGTCAAATCCACCCTGGACAGTCCACAAAACTGTTGACTTGTACTCTGCAACCCCACACCTTTTAGAAACTGAAACTGACAGCTTGCACGAGGTGGACTTGTCAGTGTGTATGAGTCATAGTCTTGTAACGGTTGAACCTGTGCCAGACGTCTTGGATTCAAACCGTCGGACTGACAGGTAACGGCCTTCAGTCAAAACTGCTGTGACGTTGTTTCCACGTAAACAATTCCAGAGATCAACTTTCTTGAGAACATGACCAGAGCAATGGGTGAAGAGTACAAGTCCTCGGTGAACAAACTGCTGGTAAAATAAGGAGAAACAAGGACCTGAGCGGATAGGAAAAACTGGACGGACTGGATTTACCACAACAGGCGCAGGAGGAAACAAACACCCACACAGTGTGCACACAAACTGTTTCAACACAAAGGAAGATGCAAAATCCTCCCAAAGAGGAAAATCATTAGTTACCTTTCCTTTTACTGTACAAATGTTAGAGTGGAACAACTCAAAAAAGCATGTAGTTTGTAGGTTTGTACACAGCGGCCTCTGGTGGTCAACTTGGGGCTAACATGTGCATTTTAAAAGACAAACAAATAGTACTTTGTATTGAATCTCAAAGAGGCGGTGCATTTAGGCACTGGTCCCATGAGAGCCATGGAACGGGACTCTGGCTAAACCCTGGACAGGAGCACAGCTGGGTGGAGCTGCCTCTGACAAATGTCAACTCTTCTCCTCCACCAACACACACAATCAAAATGGAGCGGCAACACAGCACGTGTGCACCGTTCAGAAGCGTAGGCTCGACTGTTGCGTAACGTCTACCGTCAGAGAAAGAACAGGAATGCATTCTGGACCGGAGCCAAACTGTTTTCACTCCAGTCTCCGACCACAGAATGCTGATGTGCAAAAGTAAACACAAAACAAATCGAAGAATGCCAAACTCACCCGGTCTTTGTCATCCGCCACGTCGCACAGCACGTCACCCAGGTCCAGGATTCCTCCGTCGTGGTGTTCCAACCGGTGGACCTGAACCCAGTAGCTGGGGTCCTGGGGGCGGGGGGGAGAGAGATTGTTTTAATAAGATGTTTGCATCATAAGGTTATTAAAGAGACATAGCACATGATCATTGCCAGATGTTGGAATCAGCTGATCTCATCACTATGTGGGTCATAACCCAGACTTGTTATGAAATATGATTTGTTATATTTAATAGGTGAACCGTGAAGCCTTCGTTAGTCGATGACATGGCACCCCAAACCATCACCCAACCATGCAAATTTTGCATTTCCTTTGGAAATCGAGGTCCCAGAGTCTGGAGGAAGACAGGAGAGGCACAGGATCCACGTTGCCTGAAGTCTAGTGTAAAGTTTCCACCATCAGTGATGGTTTGGGGTGCCATGTCATCTGCTGGTGTCGGTCCACTCTGTTTCCTGAGATCCAGGGTCAACGCAGCCGTCTACCAGCAAGTTTTAGAGCACTTCATGCTTCCTGCTGCTGACCTGCTCTATGGAGATGGAGATTTCAAGTTCCAACAGGACTTGGCGCCTGCACACAGCGCAAAATCTACCCGTGCCTGGTTTACGGACCATGGTATTTCTGTTCTAAATTGGCCCGCCAACTCCCCTGACCTTAGCCCCATAGAAAATCTGTGGGGTATTGTGAAAAGGAAGATGCAGAATGCCAGACCCAAAAACGCAGAAGAGTTGAAGGCCACTATCAGAGCAACCTGGGCTCTCATAACACCTGAGCAGTGCCAGAAACTCATCGACTCCATGCCACGCCGCATTAACGCAGTAATTGAGGCAAAAGGAGCTCCAACCAAGTATTGAGTATTGTACATGCTCATATTTTTCATTTTCATACTTTTCAGTTGGCCAACATTTCTAAAAATCCCTTTTTTGTATTAGCCTTAAGTAATATTCTAATTTTGTGACACACGGAATTTTGGATTTTCATTTGTTGCCACTTCAAATCATCAAAATTAAATGAAATAAACATTTGAATGCATCAGTCTGTGTGCAATGAATAAATATAATGTACAAGTTACACCTTTTGAATGCAATTACTGAAATAAATCAAGTTTTTCAAAATATTCTAATTTACTGGCTTTTACCTGTAGTTCTACCCATAGACATCTTATAAGGGTACACAGCATGGAGCGCTACTGCCTACTGGCGCTGACGAGTGCCCCTAAGAAAAGTCATTGAAGCTTGGGGAACAAAACTTAAACTGAACTGGCTACAAAGTAAACAAAAACAGAATGCTGGACGACAGCAAAGACTTACTGCGGAGCACAGACGGAGTCCACAATGTACGTATGGACGTAGGGTTATTAAAGAGACATAGCACATGATCATTGCCAGATGTTGGAATCAGCTGATCTCATCACTATGTGGGTCCTAACCCAGTTGGTACACAGACTTGTTATGAAATATGATTTATTATATTTAATAGGTGAACCGTGAAGCCTTCGTTAGTCAATTTGTTAATTGAAAGTATAAACACTTTTTACAGTAAACAAATGGTAAAACAGTACTAAACAATTCCATTTAAAAAAAAAATTGGTGTCATTATTAACTTTCTGTCCAAGCTTGTATAATCTACTGCCTTGTTCAATTGTAAACAAATATTCTGTGCCTAAAATTCACATTTCTATCACAATTATCATACTGTAAACATGGTAAGCTCACTTCATTCAAATTAATAGTCCTGTCAATAGCATGGAATTACAATTCAAATGTAGTTTTTTTTGTAAGCCTTTCAAAAGAATTCAAAATATGAAAAATGAATGAAAATGAATTGAAGCCATCAGACACTTGAAAAGTGGCACATCACATCTCTAATGTAATCATTTGAACTTTTCAACAGAAATAGCACTGCAAAAATATTAAGGACATATTTCTCTATTTTGGTAGTTATGCTGTCAACATTTAACAAGATTTCTTCAACTTGGACTTGAAAGCATAAATAGTATAAACACTTTTAACAGTATAACAGTACTAAACAATTCCAATAGATAACATTGGTGTCATTACCTTTTTGTGGCTAAAATCCAAATTTATTCTATCAGATTGATCATACTGCAAAAATGATATGGTAACTTTATGATAAGTTTACTTGAAGTGGCATAAAACACTGAAAGTGATTGTTCCTATAACCCCTTTGTTTCAAATGTTTGTTCCACTTGTGGCAGTCGGGCACCAGCATACCGTCTTTGACAACTTGAAGTGGCATAAAACACTGAAAGTGATTGTTCCTATAACCCCTTTGTTTTAAATGTTTTATGCCACTTCAAGTTGTCAAAGACGTGCTGTGAAATACAGCCGACAGGATTGCGCACCAAACACGAAGCAAGGCCAAAGCGCATGCATGGTGCAGGAGAACAAAGGACTTCTTTCATTTAAGGTTTGTGATAAACCATCAAACTCATTCGTTAAAAGGACTCTATAGTAATATAAATTGAGTTTTTCTGGACATTATCATGCAAGAAAAGTTTATTTTTGGGACCGCGATCACCGCGTAATGATTTTTAAAGGTTGCATTACAAACATTTAACTGTCCCATGTGATCAGCCAGTGCGATTGGAAGTCCATGCTCAATTATTGCCTCCGTAAATAAAACTTCGGCATTTATCACATCCAAAGAATCTGTTTGGGCGACGAAAAACGTTGAAAGTTTTCCACTTGTATCGCTAGCAACGGCATTAGACTTGTGGTTTTTTGTCCCAACGTGGTCTTTTACATCGCTAATTCCTCCGTGTCCGATCGAAAAAACTTGTCTGCACAAGGTGCAATTCGCGTAGTTTTCACCCTTTTTTTTTTTTAATTAATGAAAAACCGTATTTTTTATCACTGCAACCGTAACCCGGAATAGGTTGATGAAAACCGTACTAATTACGGGAAAACCGGAGTAGTTGGCAGGTATGCTACTGCCGCTGACGAGTGCCCCTAAGAAAAGTCATTGAAGCTTGGGGAACAAAACTTAAACTGAACTGGCTACAAAGTAAACTAAAACAGAATGCTGGACGACAGCAAAGACTTACAGCGGAGCAAAGACGTCGTCCACAATGTACATCCGAACATGACATGACAAGCAACAATGTCTCCACAAAGAAGGATAAAAACAACTGAAATATTCTTGATTGCTAAAACAAAGTAGATGCGGGGAAATATCGCTCAAAGGAAGACATGAAAACTGATACCAAAAAAAGAGAAAAAGCCACCAAAACAGGAGTGCAAGACAAGAAGTAAAACACTAAACACAGGAAAACATCAAAAAAGTCCAAATAAGTCAGGGTGTGATGTGACAGGTGGTGACAGTACACCTACTTTGAGACAAGAGCTATAGTCATGCATGCTTGGTTATGCTTTAAAGTCATATCCAACAATTACAAAACGGTGTCTAATACTTAAACTAAAAATAAACAAAAGGTGAGTGCCCCTAAGAAAAGGCATTGAAGCTTAGGGAAGGCTATGCAGAACGAAACTAAAACTGAACTGGCTACAAAGTAAACAAAAACAGAATGCTGGACAACAGCAAAGACTTACTGTGGAGCAAAGATACATCCGAACATGGCATGACAATCAACACAAAGAAAGATAAACACAACTGAAATATTCTTGATTGCTAAAACAAAGTAGAAGCAGGAAAATATCACTCAAAGGAAGACATGAAACTGCTACAGGAAATACCAAAAAAAGAGAAAAAGCCACCAAAATAGGAGTGCAAGACAAGAAGTAAAACACTACCCACAGGAAAACAGCAACAAAAGTCCAAATAAGTCAGGGTGTGATGTGACAGGTGGTGACAGTACACCTACTTTGAGACAAGAGCTATAGTGATGCATGCTTGGTTATGCTTTAAAGTCATAGCCAACAATTGCAAAAAGGTATCTAATGCTTAAACCAGAAATAAACAAAAGGTGAGTGCCCCTAAGAAAAGGCATTGAAGCTTAAGGAAGGCTATGCAGAACGAAACTAAAACTGAACTGGCTACAAAGTAAACAAAAACAGAATGCTGGACGACAGCAAAGACTTACTGTGGAGCAAAGACTTCGTCCACAAAGTACATCCGAACATGACATGACAATCAACAATGTCCCCACAAAGAAGGATAAAAACAACTGAAATATTCTTGATTGCTAAAACAAAGCAGGAAATATCGCTCAAAGGAAGACATGAAACTGCTCCAGGAAAATACCAAAAAAAGAGAAAAAGCCACCAAAATAGGAGCGCAAGACAAGAAGTAAAACACTACACACATAAAAACAGCAAAAAAGTCCAAATAAGTCAGGGTGTGATGTGACAGGTGGTGACAGTACACCTACTTTGAGACAAGAGCTATAGTGATGCATGCTTGGTTATGCTTTAAAGTCATATCCAACAATTGCAAAAAGGTATCTAATGCTTAAACCAGAAATAAACAAAAGGTGAGTGCCCCTAAGAAAAGGCATTGAAGCTTAAGGAAGGCTATGCAGAACGAAACTAAAAGTGAACTGGCTACAAAGTAAACAAAAACAGAATGCTGGACGACAGCAAAGACTTACTGTGGAGCAAAGACTTCGTCCACAAAGTACATCCGAACATGACGTGACAATCAACAATGTCCCCACAAAGAAGGATAAAAACAACTGAAATATTCTTGATTGCTAAAACAAAAGGGAATATCGCTCAAAGGAAGACATGAAACTGCTCCAGGAAAATACCAAAAAAAGAGGAAAAAGCCACCAAAATAGGAGCGCAAGACAAGAAGTAAAACACTACACACATAAAAACAGCAAAAAAGTCCAAATAAGTCAGGGTGTGATGTGACAGGTGGTGACAGTACACCTACTTTGAGACAAGAGCTATAGTGATGCATGCTTGGTTATGCTTTAAAGTCATATCCAACAATTGCGACGACGACTTTTTACTGTCAACTGAGTTTTCGTTTTTTAATGATTTCTGCTGGTGGTGTGCCTCCCCATTTTTTCAACGCAAAAAATGCGCCTTGGCTCAAAAAAAGGTTGAAAAACACTATCAAAAAATTTCATGTGCTCGCGTTGTTGTGAACGACATCGTCGATGTAACAACAATGTACAAGCAACAGTCGCAATTTAGGAGGCTCTTTTTTTCTCTCTTTTTTTACAGCTTCAAATGATCTCCTTATTTGGTAACCTGCGAACGACAGCACAGCGCACTTCCTCCCTTCACAATAAAAGCGTGGTGCGCCCCATCCGGTCTGACTGGTCAAAATTGTCCAATGTGTCCGAATGTGAGGATTTTTACATTACAATCATTTATTACATTCTATTCCACACTCTATGGTAGTAAGACAAGTGTAAAAGGTGCCCTGAGATGGGTAGGTTGTGAGTTCAAACCCCCAAAGACTATAAAAATGGGAGCCATTACCTCCCTGCTTGGCACTCAGCATCAAGGGTTGGAATTGGGGGTTAAATCACCAAAAATTATTCCTGTCTTTAACTTAAAAAAACAGAATTGAAAACAAAACGGAAAAACTGAATGTTATTGTTTTTGTATTGCTATTAACATTTTAATTGTGGTTTGTTACCAATGTATGCCATTTTTTTTTCAACTAAATTTAAAGTTGTGTTTTGGTGGTATTATAAATTCTCATGTTTTCAAATGAATGAATAATTGTGATGACAATATAAATGGAAATAAACATCATTTTGCAGACAAGAGGGGGAAAGAGCTGGAAGACGATTCCCTCCATGGTCATGTCGGAAAAGAAGCTCCTGGTCTATGTTGTGACCTCCCACTCTTTGTTTCCCTCAGCACTCTCTCTCTCCTCCAAACTGAGCTATCTTTGGGTCTGTGGTCAGATGCCTTCAGGCTGTGTTTTACTTAACTCCACTGCGGTGTGGCAGGAAAACTGCTCCAACTCACAAAGGGAATGTTGCCGTGTTCCAGTATATTTCCCCCCTTTTGGATGTTATTAGGGAGGAACATGTGGTAAATCCATGACTGGGACCAGAAACTGAGCAGGGTGAGGAGGTGTTGTCGTCACATACACTGTTGTGCAGTGTCAACCGCAAATTGAATAGGAGATACAAATATATACTAAGTAGGTCCAGACTAGGGATGTCCCGATCCGATATTTGGATCGGATCGGCTGCCGATATTTGCCAAAAATTGTGTATCGGCAAGGCATGGGAAAATGCCGATCCAGATCCAGTTAAAAAAAAAAACTCCGGTCCGTGTTTTCAAACGCACCGATTTAAATAATACATTCCACTTTTCTGCTGCGCCGTAATTTCCGTTCCGCATTTTCCAGCACACCTTCAACACATCCACAATTCTCACGCAGTTGCTTTTAGCTGCTGGCATTACACGACAGGCTCTTCTCACTCTTTCCTGTGTCTCCCTCTCACAGACAGCGAGCGCACCTTCTTACACACGTCACGACATACGTCACATACTGTCACGACATACGTCACATACGTATACGTCCTCTCCCAGCAGAGAGCGAGGTAGCGGCATGGCTAACGTTAGGGGTCCGTGTTTTCCAACGCACCGATTTAAATAATACATTCCACTTTTCTGCTGCTCCGTAATTTCCGTTCCGCATTTTCCAGCACACCTTCAACACATCCACACGTCTGTGGATTCTCACGCAGTTGCTTTTAGCTGCTGGTATTACATGACAGGCTCTTCTCACTCTTTCCTGTGTCTCCCTCTCACAGACAGCAAGTGCACCTTCTTACACACGTCACGTCATACGTCACATACGTATACGTCCACCCCGAGCAGAGAGGTAGCGGCATGGCTCACGTTAGCTGTGATGCTAGCGCAGCCGTGCAAGCAACGCTCCCTCTAAGGTGCTCGCCTGTGCAATTGCGCACTCTTTAAGCGTCCTCTGCGCATAGCAAATCTATGCCACGCACAAAATCTAATAAAAAAATAAGCGCAAAACAATTTTCGACACACGGACACGACAGAGAAAACAGTTTTCGTCAATATTGTTCAAATATTGTAACGTCTGTCGAGACGCTTATCTCCATTCGGTGCCACACGCCCACACCATCAAAATGCTGAGGCAAAAATTTCCACATCAACACCGTATGAAAAAATTAGTGATTTTTTTAGTTGTGATTTGATCTCTGCATGAAAGTTTAAAAGTAGCATATATTAATGCAGTATGAAGAAGAATGTTTTAATGTAGACATGCAAGCCTTGAAAGAACATTTTGAAAATCAAGACTACATTTCCTGCAAATGGGTGCATTTCTACCCTATATTTTAACTTTAGATTTATTCTCATATCAAACTCTTTTGGCTGTCTTTTTGACACTTACATCCGGCGCCCCCCTCCACACCCTGGATTATAAATAATGTAAATAATTCAATGTGATTATCTTGTGTGATGACTGTATTATGATGATAGTATATATCTGATAGTATATATCTGTATCATGAATCAATTTAAGTGGACCCCGACTTAAACAAGTGGAAAAACTTATTGGGGTGTTACCATTTAGTGGTCAATTGTACGGAATATGTACTTCACTGTGCAACCTACTAATAAAAGTCTCAATCAATCAATCAAAACACATAGAATCATCATACTGCTGTGATTATATGCATCAAGTGTTCATTCAAGGCTAAGGCAAAATATCGAGATATATATCGTGTATCGCAATATGGCCTTAAAATATCGCAATATTAAAAAAAGGCCATATCGCCCAGCCCTAGTTCAATGATGCCATTTCTGTTTGTCATGTATCATTTTGTCTATTTTGTGTTTATCCTTGAATAAACAGGTCAGTTTCTTGTTACCAACCATTGTGTATTATTCAAACTCCCCTAATTCAGCTGGCTAGTTGTTATCAAGAGTACTAAAACCCTTTTCAACATGATTCTGACAACTAAGTAGGCTAAATAACTTTCAACTTTAATACATGCTCGGATAGGCCAATATCGGTCAGTATCGGTATCGGTCAGTATCGGTATCGGATCGGAAATGCAAAAACCTGGATCGGGACATCCCTAGTCCAGACACTGTTCTCCAACACAACCATGACCAAATAAATGTTGTTCTTGGCAAAAATCCCCACAAATCCCAAAACTTGCAGAATGTAGTTAAAGCTACAAGTTCTGTAGGTCGGAATAGTCAGGTGTCCAAAGAAGTTTTTTTCCACAAATTTAAAGGGGATTTCAGAATGGTTAAAACCATTATAAATCAGTTCCCAGTGGCTTATTATATTTTTCAAAGTTTTTTTCAAAATTTTACCCATCACACAATATCCCTAAAAAAAAGCTTCAAAGTGCCTGATTTTAACCACCCGTCCATTTTCCTGTGACGTCACATAGTGAAGCCAACACAAACAAACATGGCGGAAAGAACAGCGAGCTATAGCGACATTAGCTCGGATTCAGACTCGGATTTCAGCGGCTTAAGCGATTCAACAGATTACGAATGTAATGAAACGGATGGTTGTAGTGTGGAGGCAGGTAGCGAAAACCAAATTGAAGAAGAAACTGAAGCTATTGAGCCATATCGGTTTGAACCGTATGCAAGCGAAACCGACGAAAACGACACGAGAGAAAGCGAGGACGAATTCGGCGATCGCCTTCTAACCAACGATTGGTATGTGTTTGTTTGGCATTAAAGGAAACTAACAACTATGAACTAGGTTTACAGCATATGAAATACATTTGGCAACAACATGCACTTTGAGAGTGCAGACAGTCCAATTTTCATCAATTAATATATTCTGTAGACATACCCTCATCCGCACTTTTTTCCAGAAAGCTGATCTGTCCAGTTTTGGAGTTGATGTCAGCAGGCCAGGGAAGCTAGGGTCGATAGGGGGTTTAGCTCGCTCGTCTGCGGGAACAAACTGCCGCCATTGCTTGCCGTGCTACCGAGGTCCTTTGTCCCTGAATAGCTCACACACTCCGGCAGATTCAATGGGGGTCTGGCGGCAGATTTCTTTGACTTTATCGTTGGAAATGCATCTGCTTTGAGTGTCGCAGGATATCCACACATTCTTGCCATCTCTGTCGTAGCATAGCTTTCGTGGGTAAAGTGTGCGGAACAAACGTCCAATTTCTTGCCACTTTGGCATCTTTGGGCCACTGGTGCAACTTGAATCCGCACCCTGTTCGTGTTGTTACATCCTCCGAAGACACACCGACGAGGCATGATGTCTCCAAGGTACGGAAAACAGTCGAAAAAACGGAAAATAACAGAGCTGATTTGACTCGGTGTTTGAGAAAATGACGGATTGCTTCCCGATGTGGCGCCACGTTGTGACGTCATCGCTCCGAGAGCGAATATTAGAAAGGCGTTTATTTCGCCAAAATTCACCCATTTAGAGTTCGGAAATCGGTTAAAAAAATATATGGTCTTTTTTCTATACTCTAGGTAGGTAGGGTCCTTGAGGGTGCATGGGAGTTTGCCCAACCAGTCTACATGTGTTTTGTGGACTTGGAGAAGGCATTCGACCGTGTCCCTCGGGAAGTCCTGTGGGGAGTGCTCAGAGAGTATGGGGTATCGGACTGTCTGATTGTGGCAGTCCGCTCCCTGTATGATCAGTGTCAGAGCTTGGTCCGCATTGCCGGTAGTAAGTCGGACACGTTTCCAGTGAGGGTTGGACTCCGCCAAGGCTGCCCTTTGTCACCCATTCTGTTCATAACTTTTATGGACAGAATTTCTAGGCGCAGTCAAGGCATTGAGGGGATCTGGTTTGGTGGCTGCAGGACTAGGTCTCTGCTTTTTGCAGATGATGTGGTCCTGATGGCTTCATCTGGCCAGGATCTTCAGCTCTCGCTGGATCGGTTCGCAGCCGAGTGTGAAGCGACTGGGATGGGAATCAGCACCTCCAAGTCCGAGTCCATGGTTCTCTCCCGGAAAAGGGTGGAGTGCCATCTCCGGGTAGGGGAGGAGATCTTGCCCCAAGTGGAGGAGTTCAAGTACCTCGGAGTCTTGTTCACAAGTGAGGGAAGAGTGGATCGTGAGATTGACAGGCGGATCGGTGCGGCGTCTTCAGTAATGCGGACGCTGTATCGATCCGTTGTGGTGAAGAAGGAGCTGAGCCGGAAGGCAAAGCTCTCAATTTACCGGTCGATCTACGTTCCCATCCTCACCTATGGTCATGAGCTTTGGGTTATGACCGAAAGGACAAGATCACAGGTACAAGCGGCCGAAATGAGTTTCCTCCGCCGAGTGGCGGGGCTCTCCCTTAGAGATAGGGTGAGAAGCTCTGTCATCCGGGGGGAGCTCAAAGTAAAGCCGCTGCTCCTCCACATGGAGAGGAGCCAGATGAGGTGGTTCGGGCATCTGGTCAGGATGCCACCCGAATGCCTCCCTAGGAAGGTGTTTCGGGCACGTCCGACCGGTAGAAGACCCAGGACACGCTGGGAAGACTATGTCTCCCGGCTGGCCTGGGAACGCCTCGGGATCCCCCGGGAGGAGCTGGACGAAGTGGCTGGGGAGAGGGAAGTCTGGGCTTCCCTGCTTAGGCTGCTGCCCCCGCGACCCGACCTCGGATAAGCGGAAGAAGATGGATGGATGGATGGGTTGTCAAAAAGCATGTTGTTTCGAGGCTGTATTTGTGTTGTAGAATATTGGTTGGGAAATTACCAAATTTCAATGGTCAAATCAACGTCAGAACCCAACGTTAATTGTCAACAAGCATGTTGTTTCAACGTTACGTTTGAGTAGCTCAACGTCAGGACCTAATTCAACAAGTTCTCAACGTTGTTTCAATGTCTTGCGCCTTGCTGGGATTCAAACACCATATGTCGGTTTGGCAAAGACATCATCTGGGCCTGTTCTTCAGATGGATTTACTCTTTGAGAGCAGCTCAGCCACAAAAAAAACATAATCCCGAAGACACACTGGTGAAGAACACGAGCAGACGCTGTTTGGATTCGACATGCTTTTGCAGTGATGTCGGAGCTTTGTTGACGAGCAGGCCGCTTTGCCATGAAAAAAACCGGAGAGCAGAAGTCCTCGTTAAAGAAATATTGAAACCGGAGGAGTTTTGATCGTGTCGTGAACGTATATTAACATCCGGCGGATAAAAACTGGGGGAAATAATCATGTGATCGTCTGCTGATTTTGTACAAACCCCGTTTCCATATGAGTTGGGAAATTGTGCTAGATGTAAATATAAACGGAATACAATGATTTTCAAGCCATATTCAGTTGAATATGCTACAAAGACAACATATTTGATGTTCAAACTCATAAACTTTTTTTTTTTTTTGCAAATAATCATTAACTTTAGAATTTGACGCCAGCAACACGTGACAAAGAAGTTGGGAAAGGTGGCAATAAATACTGATAAAGTTGAGGAATGCTCATCAAAGACTTATTTGGAACATCCCACAGGTGTGCAGGCTAATTGGGAACAGGTGGGTGCCATGATTGGGTATAAATGTAGATTCCATGAAATGCTCAGTCATTCACAAACAAGGACGGGGCGAGGGTCACCACTTTGTCGACAAATGCGTGAGCAAATTGTTGAACAGTTTAAGAAAAACCTTTCTCAACCAGCTATTGCAAGGAATTTAGGGATTTCACCATCTACGCTCCGTAATATCATCAAAGGGTTCAGAGAATCTGGAGAAATCACTGCACGTAAGCAGCTAAGCCCGTGACCTTCCATCCCTCACGCTGTACTGCATCAACAAGCGACATCAGTGAGTAAAGGATATCACCACATGGGCTCAGGAACACTTCAGAAACCCACCGTCAGTAACTACAGTTGGTCGCTACATCTGTAAGTGCAAGTTAAAACTCTCCTATGCAAGGCCAAAACCGTTTATCAACAACACCCAGAAACGCCGTCGGCTTCGCTGGGCCTGAGCTCATCTAAGATGGACTGATACAAAGCGGAAAAGTGTTCTGAGGTCTGACGAGTCCACATTTCAAATTGTTTTTGGAAACTGTGGACGTCGTGTCCTCCGGACCAAAGAGGAAAAGAACCATCCGGATTGTTATAGGCGCAAAGTGTAAAAAGCCAGCATGTGTGATGGTATGGGGGTGTATTAGTACCCAAGACATGGGTAACTTACACATCTGTGAAGGCGCCATTAATGCTGAAAGGTACATACAGGTTTTGGAGCAACATATGTTGCCATCCAAGCAACGTTACCATGGACGCCCCTGCTTATTTCAGCAAGACAATGCCAAGCCACGTGTTACATCAACGTGGCTTCATAGTAAAAGAGTGCGGGTACTAGACTGGCCCGCCTGCAGTCCAGACTTGTCTCCCATTGAAAATGTGTGGTGCATTATGAAGCCTAAAATAGCACAACGGAGACTGTAGAACAACTTAAGCTGTACATCAAGCAAGAATGGGAAAGAATTCCACCTGAGAAGCTTCAAAAATGTGTCTCCTCAGTTCCCAAACGTTTACTGAGTGTTGTTAAAAGGAAAAGCCGTGTAACACAGTGGTGAACATGCCCTTTCCCAACTACTTTGGCACGTGTTGCAGCTATGAAATTCTAAGTCAATTATTATTTGCAAAAAAAAATAAAGTTTATGAGTTTGAGCTTTAAATATCTTGTCTTTGTAGTGCAGTCAATTGAATATGGGTTGAAAAGGATTTGCAAATCATTGTATTCCGTTTATATTTACATCTAACACAATTTCCCAACTCATATGGAAACGGGGTTTGTAAGTTTACACTGATTCTAGGGGTACAAAATGGTAGAACAGAAAATATTAACATTAGTTGGTCGTTACAGTACGAATTGATATATATATAACCTATTATTGGTACACTATTGACATGTGATTTACCAAAAACTTGACCAACGAACGTACAAAAAACAACATTGTGACTGTCTGGAGCATTGTCAGCATGTCTGTGATGTGGACGTCATTTTTACAAATATTGCATATATACCAGCGGACAGCCATCTACATAATATGCAAATATTAAGAGGACAGTGGAGAAAGAGGAAGTGAAACTAGAGCATCAGCGCCAAGCAAGTGTGACGTCATGTCGAGGGACAGAAGTAGAGTCTCTAAACACGAGTACAGTCAATAAAAACACCTGAAAAAGATACTAGAGTTGTTGTTTTGTTTTTAATTTTAAAAAATTCATTAAGTCTGGAAAAATCTCAACAAAGTACATCGTAACAAATAAAAATATAGCTAAACGATAAAAAAATATGGTAACACTTTAGTATGGGAAACACATTCACCATTAATTAGTTGCTGATTAAGATGCAAATTAGTAACATATTATACAACCAGTAAGCAATTAACTAAGAGTCTTCCCTCAATAACCTCAGAATTATTGCTTATTGGTAACCCCATAGAGATGCGCGGATAGGCAATTATTTCATCCGCAACCGCATCACAAAAGTCGTCAACCATCCGCCATCCACCCGAACTAACATTTAATCAAAACCGCACCCGCCCGCCATCCGCCACCCGCCCGTTGTTATATATCTAATATAGACAATGCAAGGCATTAGTGAGGTTATAAAGCTTTTGCCTGTTAAAGAAAGGAGACTGATCCAATGGAGCAGAGACATTCAATGCGTGCCACGCTGTCACGGCCCGGACGCACACCAGTGCGCAATCATCTGGGAGCCGCGCTGAGCGCACCTCCAAGCGCGCTCGGCCCGACCCGCGGATATAATCTTTTTTTTTTTTTTTCTTCAACCGCCCGACCCGCGGATAATCCACGGACTCCGCGGTTGTGTCCGCAAACCGCGCATCTCTAGAACCCTAGCCCTAACCCTCACCCTTACATGTTCCCCTAGTGTCCAAATAACTCTAAATTAAGTCTTTGTTACTTTAATAAACAACTAATTAAAGGTGAATATGTTCCCCCTACTAAAGTGTTACCAAACATATATATGTTAATACTAATTCATAGTAACAGATTTGTTTTAAAATGTCTGTTTACATTTTTCAGCTTTTTTAAAGAAACTCATCATATAACAAATTATGCAAATTACTCAATGATGTCATGGTGACCTTGCCCATAACCACGCCCCCACCGCCACAGGTATCTTCCCAGTTTAGGGAAAACCCTGAATTGTGATCATTTTGTTTGAGCCTTATGCATACTTGCCAACCCTCCCGGATTTTCCGGGAGACTCCCGAAATTCAGCGCCTCTCCCGAAAACCTCCCGGGACAAATTTTCTCCCGAAAATCTCCCGAAATTCAGGCACACAATATAAACAAGCATACCTGCCCAATCACGTTATAACTGTAGAATGATGGAGGGCGAGTTCTTGGTTTCTTATGTGGGTTTATTGTTAGGCAGTTTCATTAACGTCCTCCCAGCACGGCAACAACACACAACATCACACAACAACAGCATTTCGTCTACCGTAAAGCAGTTCGTCTGCCGTAAACAGCAATGTTGTGACACTCTTAAACAGGACAATACTGCCATCTAGTGCATTTAATGAAAGCACTTTTGTGCGTGCCACAAAGCAATGCATCATCAGTGAGGGCGTTCAGCATGGTTAGAAAAATAGTGACAAATAGAACAAGGATGGACAATTCAACCCTTAACTCAACAATGAGTAGATGAGTGTTATGTGTGTGTATACGTGTAAATAAATGAACACTGAAATTCAAGTATTTCTTTTATTTATATATATATATATTAGAGATGCGCGGATAGGCAATTTATTTCATCCGCAACCGCGTCAGAAAGTCGTCAACCATCCGCCATCCACCCGATGTAACGTTTGATCAGAACTGCACCCGCCCGCCATCCGCCCGATCTAATATAGATGATGCAAGGCATTAGTGAGCCTGCCAACTACTCCGGTTTTCCCGTAATTCGTACGGTTTTCATCAACCTATTCAGGGTTACGGTTGCAGTGATAAAAAATATGTTTTTTCATTAATTAAAAAAAAAAAAGGGTGAAAACTACGCGAATTGCACCTTGTGCAGACAAGATTTTTCGATCGGACACGGAGGAATTAGCGATGTAAAAGACCACGTTGGGACAAAAAAACACAAGTCTAATGCCGTTGCTAGCGATACAAGTGGAAAACTTTCAACGTTTTTCGTCGCCCAAACAGATTCTTTGGATGTGATAAATGCCGAAGTTTTATTTACGGAGGCAATAATTGAGCATGGACTTCCAATCGCACTGGCTGATCACATGGGACAGTTAAATGTTTGTAATGCAACCTTTAAAAATCATTACGCGGTGATCGCGGTCCCAAAAATAAACTTTTCTTGCATGATAATGTCCAGAAAAATTTGCTTTATATTACTATAGAGTCCTTTTAACGAATGAGTTTGATGGTTTATCACAAACCTTAAATGAAAGAAGTCCTTTGTTCTCCTGCACCATGGCCTTGCTTCGTGTTTGGTGCGCAAGCTTTATAACCTCACTGAGGTTATAAAGCTTTTGCCTGTTAAAGAAAGGAGACTGATCCAATGCAGCACAGACTTTCGCGCGCCACGCTGTCACGACCCAGACGCACACCAGTGCGCAATCATATGGGAGCCGCGCTGAGCGCACCTCCAAGCGCGTCTCGCTGCCGGCGACGGCCGGGTATGGGCCCGACGCTCCAGCGCCATCCATTTTCAGGGCTAGTTGATTCGGCAGGTGGGTTGTTACACACTCCTTAGCGGGTTCCGACTTCCATGGCCACCGTCCTGCTCTCTATATCAACCAGGGTGAGCCCCACCCCTTTCGTGAGCGCACTGCGCGCGGAGTGACCCCTGTTACGCGCTCCCGGCAACAGGGGTGGTGGGCAGGTAAGCTGCGCGGGCGGAGCGCGCGGAGTGACCCCTGTTACGAGCCCTCGGCCACGGGGGTGGCGGGCAGGTAAGCTGCTTACCTGCTGCGCGTGACGCCGGCCGCGGCGAAGGCGGACGAGGCGGGGTGTCGGTGCGGTGGGCGCGGTGGTGACCCTGGACGTGCGTCGGGCCCTTCTCGCGGATCGCCTCAGCTACGGCTCCCGGTGGGGCCCTCTCGGGGGAAGGGGCCTCGGTCCCGGACCCCGGCGAGGCGTCCCTTCTCCGCTCCGTAAAAGTGTCCATCTCTTTTCTTTTTTTTTTCTTCTGTTGTGGCATATGCTGCAGGTGCCTGCTCGTTTTTCGTATGTGGGTAACAGCATTTAACTATGTATATATATTTCCCAATTGGTTTAACTGCCACCCGCAAAAAAAAAAAAAAATAATAATAAAAAATCTAATTAATCCGCCCGACCCGACCCGCGCGCGGATAAAATCTTATTTTTTTTAAATTCATCCGCCCGATCCGCGGATAATCCGCGGACTCCGCGGTTGTGTCCGCAAACCGCGCATCTCTAATATATATATATGAAATACTTGACTTAGTATTTCTTATATATATATATAAAATACTTGACTTGGTGAATCCTAGCTGTAAATATACTCCTCCCCTCTTAACCACGCCCACCGCCCCCCACCTCCCAAAATCGGAGGTCTCAAGGTTGGCAAGTATGGCCCTATGTCACGTGCAGACAAACTACCAAAGATTGGTGAGGTTTGATTTTAGGTACTCGCTAGTACCGACGCACCAATCAAAATACCAAATTGGGTACCCGTCCCTAGCCTCTAGAGATGCGCGGTTTGCGGGCACAACCGCGGAGTCCGCGGAGTCCGCGGATTATCCGCGGATTATCCGCGGATCGGGCGGATGAAATTAAAAAAAATTAGATTTTATCCGCGGGTCGGGTCGGGCGGTTGAAATAAAAAAAAATTAGATTTTAAATAGATTCAGGCGGGTGGCAGTTAAACCAATTGGGAAATATATATACATAGTTAAATGTTGTTACCTACATACGAAAAACGAGCAGGCACCTGCAGCATATGCCACAACAGAAGAAAAAAAAAAAAGAGATGGACACTTTTACGGAGCGGAGAAGGGACGCCTCGCCGGGGTCCGGGACCGAGGCCCCTTCCCCCGAGAGGGCCCCACCGGGAGCCGTAGCTGAGGCGATCCGCGAGAAGGGCCCGACGCACGTCCAGGGTCACCACCGCGCCCACCGCACCGACACCCCGCCTCGTCCGCCTTCGCCGCGGCCGGCGTCACGCGCAGCAGGTAAGCAGCATACCTGCCCGCCACCCCCGTGGCCGGGGGCTCGTAACAGGGGTCACTCCGCGCGCTCCGCCCGCGCAGTTTACCTGCCCGCCACCCCTGTTGCCGGGGGCGCGTAACAGGGGTCACTCCGCGCGCAGTGCGCTCACGAAAGGGGTGGGGCTCACCCTGGTTGATAGCAGGACGGTGGCCATGGAAGTCGGAACCCGCTAAAGAGTGTGTAACAACCAACCTGCCGAATCAACTAGCCCTGAAAATGGATGGCGCTGGAGCGTCGGGCCCATACCCGGCCGTCGCCGGCAGCGAGACGCGCTTGGAGGTGCGCTCAGCGCGGCTCCCATATGATTGCGCACTGGTGTGCGTCTGGGTCGTGACAGCGTGGCAAGCGAATGTCTGTGCTGCATTGGATCAGTCTCCTTTCTTTAACAGGCACAAGCTTTATAACCTCACTAATGCCTTGCATCGTCTATATTAGATATATAACAACGGGCGGGTGCGGGCGGATGCGGTTCTGATCAAATGTTACATCGGGTGGATGGCGGATGGTTGACGACTTTCTGATGCGGTTGCGGATGAAATAATTGCCTATCCGCGCATCTCTACTAGCCTCTCTTAGTCCTGAATTTGACCAGGGTTTGTATTCTACCAAGTGTGGTTCAAGTTGGAGCGAGTGAGGAACTAAAAAGTGTAGGAGTTGGGATGACATCTACCACGTCTTGATCAAGTATCAGCTTATCTGATCCAGGATAGAAAGTGAGGAGACATGCAGACCGGTCCTTGTGTCACACACCCCAGCCAGACAAAAGCCTATTATCTGGTATTGTGCCGCACCACACTTCCTGTTCCACAGATGCAGAGAGACCGTGGACCTCGTGGCGCAACGGTAGCGCGTCTGACTCCAGATCAGAAGGTGTCGGGGTCAAATTTTGCGAGCTTCACTTCCAATCGGAAAGATGAGACCAGGTACTTGGATTTGACTGACTGTCAGAATTCTGTTTGTTATTGTAGTGTCAAACTACACCGCGTTATGCTTCTATCTCCTCAGTTAGTTACACGAGAGCATAAAAACATTACAAAAGCACGATTACAGGTGTCAGTTATCATTTAAAGATAGCATCAACGAGGTCTGGTTGGACTATGAGTGAGTCACGCAGTAAAATGATACCTGGTGCCATCGTACGTGTTTGCAGGAAGAATCATGGAAAATCTTAAATAGGAAATCTTGACCCAGTTAGGTCGTATTGCATCAAAAAGGGGCAACAATTTGATACCCGTTGTATATGTTTTTATGTTGCGAGGCAATGACTTTTAAAGACTGACTCAGGTTGAGCGTTGGCCAAGGTAGAAGTTGCATTCGCACAGGATCCGAGTTGGATCGCCTTGCCTTGAATCTAGCAGTTTCTGGAGGTATCAGAAAATCTCATTGTGGAAGTCTCTCTGCTGTGAGGGTTCTCCTGGTGCCGACAGATCTCCTCGAGGTTGGAGCAAGTCTTTTATTTGTCATACACAAGTATGGTTTGCTTCCCAGCAATATATATTCAAGACTTTTCAGTCCAGCGTGTCTCTGCTCTTGGCTCCAACTCCAACTCCAACCACATGTCTCGGCCCGGCTGCTGCTAATAAGGGCGACAGGTGATTACCGTATTTTCCGCACTATAAGGCGCACCTAAAAACCACAAATTTTCTCAAAAGCTGACAGTGCGCCTTATAACCCGGTGCGCTTTATATATGGATAAATATTAAGATTCATTTTCATAAAGTTTCGGTCTCGCAACTTCGGTAAACAGCCGCCATCTTTTTTCCCGGTAGAACAGGAAGCGCTTCTTCTTCTACGCAAGCAACCGCCAAGGTAAGCACCCGCCCCCATAGAACAGGAAGCGCTTCTTCTTCTACTGTGAGCAACCACCCGCCCGCGTAGAAGAAGAAAAAGCGCGCGGATATTATCATTTCCTTTGTGTGTTTACATCTGTAAAGACCACAAAATGGCTCCTACTAAGCGTCAGGGATCCGGTTCATGAAAAGACGCAATCTCTCCATCCGCACACGGATTACTATTTCACAGCAACTGATATTCCTGTGAACCGCACTGTGGATACAACGGGAGCACGTACGGTGAATATTCGCACCACAGGGAATGAGAAGTCATCCTTCACTGTGGTTCTAGCTTGCCATGCTAATGGCCAGAAACTTCCACCCATGGTGATATTCAAAAGGAAGACCTTGCCAAAAGAGACCTTTCCAGCCGGCGTCATCATAAAAGCTAACTCGAAGGGATGGATGAAGAAAAGATGAGCGAGTGGTTAAGGTAAGTTTAAGTTTACGCGAAGAGGCCGGGTGGCTTTTTTCACGCAGCTTCGTCCATGTTGATATACGATTCCATGCGCGCCCACATCACGCTGGTTTTAATATATTATTAAAGTTTGACTGACCTATTTGACTGTTTTTTTGACATTCCTTTAGCGCAGTTAGATGCGGCTTACAACACGGGGCGGCTTATAGGTGGACAAAGTTTTGAAATATGCCGTTCATTGAAGGCGCGGCTTATAACCCAGGGCGCCTTATGGTGCGGAAAATACGGTAGATAATCAGCCCCAGCTGGGCAATCCACTCACCCGCCGCTGGCTTCGAGGCCGGGCCATGCACACCCCATTCCTGCAGGAGGCGCGCCGACCACGCTCATTTAATGCCACTTTAAACAAATTGAATGCCCGTGCAGTGTTGGTGCTAGGAATTTTCAAAATGGGGTCCCCAAGTCTTAAAAATGGGGTCTCACGGTACATTTTTGAGGGTCCCACTTTTTTGTAAGCGTTTTGAAAACAAATGATAAATGTATGCATTATCCTGTTATAGCTCACATTCTGCAGCAATCGCGTGGACATCGGGGGCGGTACCTCTGGATTGGCAGACCGGGGTGGTGGTTCCTCTCTTTAAGAAGGGGAACCGGAGGGTGTGTTCTAACTATCGTGGGATCACACTCCTCAGCCTTCCCGGTAAGGTCTATTCAGGTGTACTGGAGAGGAGGCTACGCCGGATAGTCGAACCTCGGATTCAGGAGGAACAGTGTGGTTTTCGTCCTGGTCGTGGAACTGTGGACCAGCTCTATACTCTGGGCAGGGTCCTTGAGGGTGCATGGGAGTTTGCCCAACCAGTCTACATGTGCTTTGTGGACTTGGAGAAGGCATTCGACCGTGTCCCTCGGGAGGTCCTGTGGGGAGTGCTCAGAGAGTATGGGGTATCGGACTGTCTGATTGTGGCGGTCCACTCCCTGTACGATCAGTGTCAGAGCTTGGTCCGCATTGCCGGCAGTAAGTCGGACACGTTTCCAGTGAGGGTTGGACTTCGCCAAGGCTGCCCTTTGTCACCCATTCTGTTCATAACTTTTATGGACAGAATTTCTAGGCGCAGTCAAGGCGTTGAGGGGATCCGGTTTGGTGGCTGCAGGACTAGGTCTCTGCTTTTTGCAGATGATGTGGTCCTGATGGCTTCATCTGGCCAGGATCTTCAGCTCTCACTGGATCGGTTCGCAGCCGAGTGTGAAGCGACTGGGATGAGAATCAGCACCTCCAAGTCCGAGTCCATGGTTCTCGCCCGGAAAAGGGTGGAGTGCCATCTCCGGGTTGGGGAGGAGATCTTGCCCCAAGTGGAGGAGTTCAAGTACCTAGGAGTCTTGTTCACGAGTGAGGGAAAAGAGGATCGTGAGATCGACAGGCGGATCGGTGCGGCATCTTCAGTAATGCGGACGCTGTATCGATCCGTTGTGGTGAAGGAGGAGCTGAGCCGGAAGGCAAAGCTCTCAATTTACCGGTCGATCTACGTTCCCATCCTCACCTATGGTCATGAGCTTTGGGTTATGACCGAAAGGACAAGATCACGGGTACAGGCGGCCGAAATGAGTTTCCTCCGCCGGGTGGCGGGGCTCTCCCTTAGAGATAGGGTGAGAAGCTCTGTCATCCGGGGGGAGCTCAAAGTAAAGCCGCTGCTCCTCCACATGGAGAGGAGCCAGATGAGGTGGTTCGGGCATCTGGTCAGGATGCCACCCGAACGCCTCCCTCGGGAGGTGTTTAGGGCACGTCCAACCAGTAGGAGGCCACGAGGAAGACCCAGGACACGCTGGGAAGACTATGTCTCTCGGCTGGCCTGGGAACGCCTCGGGATCCCCCGGGAGGAGCTGGACGAAGTGGCTGGGGAGAGGGAAGTCTGGGCTTCCCTGCTTAGGCTGCTGCCCCCGCGACCCGACCTCGGATAAGCGGAAGAAGATGGATGGATGGATGGATAGCTCACATTCTATATTGTTTTGGAAAAAGGTTGTCATGAATGTTACTTAATTCATTTTTTTTTTTAAATACAAAAGAAAACAAATGTTTATGCATATGTAAATGTATTCAGTTATAAACATTCATTCACACCCCAAAATCAAAGTTCTCTGGCTGACGAGGACCACAGACACTTCTCATCTCTGCATATTTGACTAGAATATCCTTATGAGCATTACATATATCAACATCAAGTACCTACTGTACTGTTTACTTGTTGAAATACACTTTTTAGAGCAAATATCTACCCAAACAAACACTTTGCTGCTGCCAAAAATGTATTTCAACATTTTGATATGTGTAATGCTCATAATGGTATTCTGGTCAAATAAGCAGAGATAAGATGTGTAAGGATCAAAATATTACTTGAAATTAATTTTTGGTAGCAGCTAAGTGTTTGTTTGGGTAGATATTTGCTCTATAAAGGGTAATTCAACAAGTAAACAGTACAGTAGGTACTTGATGTTGATATATGTAATGCTCATAAGGGTATTCTAGTGTAAATATACATACTTGCCAACCCTCCCGGATTTTCCGGGAGACTCCCGAAATTCAGCGCCTCTCCCGAAAACCTCCCGGGACAAATTTTCTCCCGAAAATCTCCCGAAATTCAGGCGGACTCAGGTCCTCCACAATATAAAAAAGCGTACCTGCCCAATCACGTTATAACCATAGTTTGATAGAGGGCAAGTTCTTAGTTTCTTATGTGGGTTTATTGTTAGGCAGTTTCATTAACGTCCTCCCAGCGTGGCAACAACACACAACAACAGCAGTCACTTTTTTGTATACCGTAAAGCAGTTCGTCTGCCGTAAACAGCAATGTTGTGACACTCTTAAACAGGACAATACTGCCATCTAGTGCATTTGATGAAAGCACTTTTGTGCGTGCCACACAGCAATGCATCATCAGAGAGGGTGTTCAGCATGGTTGGAAAAATAGTGACAGAGAATAGAACAAGGATGGACAATTCAACCCTTAACTCAACAATGAGTAGATGAGTGTTATGTGTGTGTATATGTGTAAATAAATGAACACTGAAATTCAAGTATTTATTTTATATATATATATATATATATATATATATATATATATATATATATATATATATATATATATATATATATATATATATATATAATTAAAAAAAAAAATATATATATATATATATATATATATATATATAATTAAAAAAAAAAAAATATATATATATATATATATATATATATATATATATATATATATATATATATATAGCTAGAATTCACTGAACGTCAAGTATTTCTTATATATATATATATATATATATATATATATATATATATATACATATATATATATATATGAAATACTTGACTTGGTGAATTCTAGCTGTAAATATACTCCTCCCCTTTTAGCCAAGCCCCCGTCCCACCCTGACCACAATCACATTTTGGCACAACACCGGCAAATATAAACAAAAAAAAAACACCGGCAGAAAGCGATAATCACAAAAAAAAAACAAGCAAACCGGACTTTTGACCCGGAGAAGGCATGGTCGGTAAAAAAAACGCGTCGCGCGGACTTCCGGAAATGCGTAAAAAAGACACAAAAAGTGTATTAACGCCAACATTGCCCATGTCAGGGTTAACAAATAAGTTGGTTGTTTTTTTTAAGTGAAAACAAATTGAAGTAATATAATGTATTGCAGCCCCCAGAAGAAGTGACAAAAAAAAGTGTGACGCTATTTTTAACTTTTATTGCCAATCTGATGCTAACAACCGGCCCAAATCCAACAGGGTTTATCTAGCGTACAAACACTGTTGTCTCTGTGCTTACACACACACACACACACACACACACACACACACACACACACACACACGCACACACACACACTTGCACTTCCTCATTCTCCGTCAATCCGCTTTCAGGCACAGACGGTGTGTTTGCCAATTGCGATAATGGGGAAAATTAACATCAAAACCACACAAACATAAAACAGGTCGTTACAGTATGAATGGATATTTTTACAAATATACTAGATTTGTCGCTAGTCATTCTTCATAATTAAAAAATCTCAACAAGGTATTTTGTACAATAAGCAGCAACAATAGCAAATTAATGCTTAAAAGTTCCAGAAAAGTTCAGTTCCCCAATGACAAGTGAGTGACATAACAACTACACACACACACTCAGGACAAGTCTGCAGTTCTGGATGATAAATCCACACATTGTGTTTAAGGACAAGGGAAAGTTCAGCATCTGGTCCTGATGAACAAGAGGCGGTCTCATAAGGATCTGAAAATGCTGCAGCAAAAAGAAGGTTTCTCTAATTAAAAGGAAGACGATAACGTGAGAATCTCATTTAGTGGTATCCTAATGATACATCACTAACCAATTAGCCAGGCAGCTAGTCAGGCCAGCCTTTTCATTTTGGGGTTATGGCAAAAAAAAAAAAAAAAGATATATAACTTCAGAAAATCCAGGAACATATATAACTTCAAAACCCTCCATCAATGTTTTATATACACACTGCAAGTAAATATATAATGTAATAACAGACACCTTCATAACAATATGTAACATGTACAATATACACACTGCAAGTGTATATATATAATGTAGTAACGGACACCTTCATAACAATATGTAATATGTACAATATACACAGTGCAAGTATATATATAATGTAGTAACAGACACCTTAATAACAATATGTAAACGCACAATATACACACTGCCAGTATATATATATATATATATATATATATATATATATATATATATATATATATATATATATATATATATAATGTAGTAACAGACACCTTCATAACAATATGTACAATATACACACTGCAAGTATATATAATGTAGTAACAGACACCTTCATAACAGTATGTAATATGTACAATATACACACTGCAAGTATATATATAATGTAGTAACAGACACCTTCATAACAATATGTAATATGTACAATATACACACTGCAAGTGTATATATAATGTATTAACAGACATCTTCATAACAATATGTAATATGTACAATATACACACTGCAAGTATATATACAATGTAGTAACAGACACCTTCATAACAATATGTACAATATACACACTGCAAGTATATATATATAATGTAGTAATAGACACATTCATAACAATATGTAATATGTACAATATACACACTGCAAGTGTATATATAATGTAGTAACAGACACCTTCATAACAATATGTAATATGTACAATATACACACTGCAAGTATATATACAATGTAGTAACAGACACCTTCATAACAATATGTACAATATACACACTGCAAGTATATATAATGTAGTAACAGACACCTTCATAACAATATGTAATATGTACAATATACACACTGCAAGTATATATAATGTAGTAACAGACACATTCATAACAATATGTAATATGTACAATATACACACTGCAAGTGTATATATGATGTAGTAACGGACACCTTCATAACAATATGTAATATGTACAATATACACACTGCAAGTATATATATATATATATATAATGTAGTAACAGACACCTTCATAACAATATGTAATATGTACAATATACACACTGCAAGTATATATATAATGTAGTAACAGACACCTTCATAACAATATGTATTATGTACAATGTACACACTGCAAGTGTATATATAATGTAGTAACAGACACCTTCATAACAATATGTAATATGTACAATATACACACTGCAAGTATATATACAATGTAGTAACAGACACCTTCATAACAATATGTACAATATACACACTGCAAGTATATATATAATGTAGTAACAGACACCTTCATAACAATATGTATTATGTACAATATACACGCTGCAAGTGTATATATAATGTAGTAACAGACACCTTCATAACAATATGTAATATGTACAATATACACACTGTAAGTATATATACAATGTAGTAACAGACACCTTCATAACAATATGTACAATATACACACTGCAAGTATATATATATAATGTAGTAATAGACACATTCATAACAATATGTAATGTGTACAATATACACACTGCAAGTATATATATAATGTAGTAACAGACACCTTCATAACAATATGTATTATGTACAATATACACACTGCAAGTGTATATATAATGTAGTAACAGACACCTTCATAACAATATGTAATATGTACAATATACACACTGTAAGTATATATACAATGTAGTAACAGACACCTTCATAACAATATGTACAATATACACACTGCAAGTATATATAATGTAGTAACAGACACCTTCATAACAATATGTAATATGTACAATATACACACTGCAAGTATATATAATGTAGTAACAGACACATTCATAACAATATGTAATATGTACAATATACACACTGCAAGTGTAAATACAATGTAGTAACAGACACCTTCATAACAATATGTACAATATACACACTGCAAGTATATATATATATATAATGTAGTAACAGACACCTTCATAACAATATGTAATATGTATAATATACACACTGCAAGCATATATATCATGTAGTAACAGACACCTTCATAACAATGTGTAATATGTACAATATACACACTGCAAGTATAGATAATGTAGTAACAGACACCTTCATAACAATATGTAATGTGTACAATATACACACTGCAAGTATATATACAATGTAGTAACAGACACCTTCATAACAATATGTACAATATACACACTGCAAGTATATATAATGTAGTAACAGACACCTTCATAACAATATGTAATATGTACAATATACACACTGCAAGTATATATAATGTAGTAACAGACACCTTCATAACAATATGTAATATGTACAATATACACACTGCAAGTGTATATATGATGTAGTAACGGACACCTTCATAACAATATGTAATATGTACAATATACACACTGCAAGTATATATATATATAATGTAGTAACAGACACCTTCATAACAATATGTAATATGTACAATATACACACTGCAAGTATATATATAATGTAGTAACAGACACCTTCATAACAATATGTAATATGTACAATATACACACTGCAAGTATATATAATGTAGTAACAGACACCTTCATAACAATATGTAATATGTACAATATACACACTGCAAGTATATATATAATGTAGTAACAGACACCTTCATAACAATATGTAATATGTATAATATACACACTGCAAGTATATATATCATGTAGTAACAGACACCTTCATAACAATGTGTAATATGTACAATATACACACTGCAAGTATATATAATGTAGTAACAGACACCTTCATAACAATATGTAAACGTACAATATACACACTGCCAGTATATATATATATATATATATATATATATATATATATATATATATATATATATATATATATATATATATATATATATATAATGTAGTAACAGACACCTTCATAACAATATGTACAATATACACACAGCAAGTATATATAATGTAGTAACAGACACCTTCATAACAATATGTAAACGTACAATATACACACTGCGAGTATATATATATATATATATATATATATATATATATATATATATATATATATATATATATATATATATATATATAATGTAGTAACAGACACCTTCATAACAATATGTACAATATACACACAGCAAGTATATATAATGTAGTAACAGACACCTTCATAACAATATGTAAACGTACAATATACACACTGCCAGTATATATATATATATATATATATATATATATATATATATATATATATATATATATATATATATATATATATATACAATGTAGTAACAGACACCTTCATAACAATATGTAATATGTACAATATACACACTGCAAGTATATATATATATAATGTAGTAACAGACACCTTCATAACAATATGTAATATGTACAATATACACACTGCAAGTATATATATAATGTAGTAACAGACACCTTCATAACAATATGTATTATGTACAATATACACACTGCCAGTATATATATAATGTAGTAACAGACACCTTCATAACAATATGTAATATGTACAACATACACACTGCAAGTATATATACAATGTAGTAACAGACACCTTCATAACAATATGTAATATGTACAATATACACACTGCAAGTATATATACAATGTAGTAACAGACACCTTCATAACAATATGTAATATGTACAATATACACACTGCAAGTATATATATATATATAATGTAGTAATAGACACATTCATAACAATATGTAATATGTACAATATACACACTGCAAGTATATATATATAATGTAGTAATAGACACATTCACAACAATATGTAATATGTACAATATACACACTGCAAGTAAATATATAATGTAATAACAGACACCTTCATAACAATATGTAATATGTACAATATACACACTGCAAGTATATATATATATATATAATGTAGTAATAGACACATTCATAACAATATGTAATATGTACAATATACACACTGCAAGTATATATATATAATGTAGTAATAGACACATTCACAACAATATGTAATATGTACAATATACACACTGCAAGTAAATATATAATGTAGTAACAGACACCTTCATAACAATATGTAATATGTACAATATACACACTGCAAGTATATATATATATATATAATGTAGTAATAGACACATTCATAACAATATGTACAATATACACACTGCAAGTATATATATAATGTAGTAATAGACACATTCATAACAATATGTAATATGTACAATATACACACTGCAAGTATATATAATGTAGTAATAGACACATTCATAACAATATGTAATATGTACAATATACACACTGCAAGTATATATATATAATGTAGTAATAGACACATTCATAACAATATGTAATGTGTACAATATACACACTGCAAGTATATATATAATGTAGTAACAGACACCTTCATAACAATATGTAATATGTACAATATACACACTGCAGGTATATATAAAATGTAGTAACAGACACCTTCATAACAATATGTAATATGTACAATATACACACTGCAAGTATATATATAATGTAGTAACAGACACCTTCATAACAATATGTATTATGTACAATATACACACTGCAAGTGTATATATGATGTAGTAACGGACACCTTCATAACAATATGTAATATGTACAATATACACACTGCAAGTATATATATAATGTAGTAACAGACACCTTCATAACAATATGTAATATGTACAATATACACACTGCAAGTATATATACAATGTAGTAACAGACACCTTCATAACAATATGTACAATATACACACTGCAAGTATATATATAATGTAGTAACAGACACCTTCATAACAATATGTAATATGTACAATATACACACTGCAAGTGTATATATGATGTAGTAACAGACACCTTCATAACAATATGTAATATGTACAATATACACACTGCAAGTATTTATACAATGTAGTAACAGACACCTTCATAACAATATGTAATATGTACAATATACACACTGCAAGTATATATATAATGTAGTAACAGACACCTTCATAACAATATGTAATATGTACAATATACACACTGCAAGTGTATATATAATGTAGTAACAGACACCTTCATAACAATATGTACAATATACACACTGCAAGTATATATATATATATAATGTAGTAACAGACACCTTCATAACAATATGTAATATGTACAATATACACACTGCAAGTATATATATAATGTAGTAACAGACACCTTCATAACAATATGTAATATGTACAATATACACACTGCAAGTATATATATATAATGTAGTAATAGACACATTCATAACAATATGTAATATGTACAATATACACACTGCAAGTGTATATATAATGTAGTAACAGACACCTTCATAACAATATGTAATATGTACAATATACACACTGCAAGTATATATATATAATGTAGTAATAGACACATTCATAACAATATGTAATGTGTACAATATACACACTGCAAGTATATATATAATGTAGTAACAGACACCTTAATAACAATATGTAAACGCACAATATACACACTGCCAGTATATATATATATATATATATATATATATATATATATATATATATATATATATATATATATATAATGTAGTAACAGACACCTTCATAACAATATGTACAATATACACACTGCAAGTATATATAATGTAGTAACAGACACCTTCATAACAGTATGTAATATGTACAATATACACACTGCAAGTATATATATAATGTAGTAACAGACACCTTCATAACAATATGTAATATGTACAATATACACACTGCAAGTGTATATATAATGTATTAACAGACACCTTCATAACAATATGTAATATGTACAATATACACACTGCAAGTATATATACAATGTAGTAACAGACACCTTCATAACAATATGCAATATGTACAATATACACACTGCAAGTGTATATATAATGTAGTAACAGACACCTTCATAACAATATGTAATATGTACAATATACACACTGCAAATGTATATATGATGTAGTAACGGACACCTTCATAACAATATGTAATATGTACAATATACACACTGCAAGTATATATATACATATATATAATGTAGTAATAGACACATTCATAACAATATGTAATATGTACAATACACACACTGCAAGTATATATACAATGTAGTAACAGACACCTTCATAACAATATGTAATATGTACAATATACACACTGCAAGTATATATAATGTAGTAATAGACACATTCATAACAATATGTAATATGTACAATATACACACTGCAAGTATATATATATAATGTAGTAATAGACACATTCATAACAATATGTAATATGTACAATATTTACTGAATTTTGGTCATTTTAATCATTGCCAGAACTAATGATTTGGTGCATTGATTCCTGTTTCCATAGCAACGCACGTCTGACTTCTGGCAACATGTGTGTTCCTACTTCCGGAATCGAACACGAGTGTGTTTTCTAATCATGGCAGACTTGGTAACAGACAACAAAGACGACTATTTTTGGACTAATGAGGATTTACAACCTTATAATTTTTGAAGCTGAATATACTGCTGCTTATAGAAGCGAGCGGGAAGGAAGAGCGAGACGTTGGAGCAGACGGAAGCCGAGAGAGTGAGGTGAAAAGTGACGTTGGTGCTGTAAATATGGAACTTGGAGACAAACTACTTCGACATAAATGGAGTGCTTACCAAAAAATCAACAGGAAAAGTTGTGTATTACTAACTCAAACTAATTTCTGCTGACTTAGCAGCTAGCTTATCTCTTGCCGTAGTTAGCTTTTACGGCTAATACCGAAGTACTATGCTAAAAAAAATAGTTCCTCAGTGTTCACTCTTACAATAACAATGTTGTACAGTGTGGTTATTATACAGGTTACATAATGATTGTGACTGATAGACAACCTTTTAGTGGATCAACACAACTGATCAACTTTGGGCCCGTGTAAACACATCACAGTATTGCTGACAAGACACTTTTATGGAAGTAAACAATCTTGATGCGAGGACAGTAAGTGAGTATTAGCAGCAGAATCCTAAGGTGGTGTCATGTTACACAGAACTGATTTAGCAACCACACCCCTTCAGGGAACACCACATTTCAGCCATCTGCTCATCCACACCACCACAACTGGATCGACTCAAATGTCTTGCACATGTGAGTCAGGATATGCTGACACGGCAAAATACTAATATAGTTTCTTCACATTTTTAGAGAGGTTATACAGACTGATTCTTTAGTGACGGAAATAATGGTAAAAGGTGCTCACAATAGACAATAAACACTCCGGTATTTGTTTTACATGTGAATAACATAAATACAATCTATAATACAGCATTATTCACATGTGAATAACATAAATACAGTCTTTTATACAGCATTATCCACATGTGAATAATATAAATACAGTCTATTATACAGCATTATTCACATGTGAATAACATAAATGCAGTCTATTATACAGCATTATTCACATGTGAATAACATAAATACAGTCTATTATACAGCATTATTCACATGTGAATAATATAAATACAGTCTATTATACAGCATTATTCACATGTGAATAACATAAATACAGTCTATTATACAGCATTATTCCCATGTGAATAATATAAATACAGTCTATTATACAGCATTATTCACATGTGAATAATATAAATACAGTCTATTATACAGCATTATTCACATGTGAATAATATAAATACAGTCTATTATACAGCATTATTCACATGTGATTAATATAAATGCAGTCTATTATACAGCATTATTCACATGTGAATAATATAAATACAGTCTATTATATAGCATTATTCACATGTGAATAATATAAATACAGTCTATTATACAGCATTTTCCACATGTGAATATAAATACAGTCTATTATACAGCATTATTCACATGTGAATAACATAAATACAGTCTATTATACAGCATTATTCACATGTGAATAATATAAATACAGTCTATTATACAGCATTATTCACATGTGAATAATATAAATACAGTCTATTATACAGCATTATTCACATGTGAATAATATAAATACAGTCTATTATACAGCATTATTCACATGTGAATAATATAAATACAGTCTATTATACATCATTATTCACATGTGAATAATATAAATACAGTCTATCATACAGCATTATTCACATGTGAATAATATAAATACAGTCTATTATACAGCATTATTCACATGTGAATAATATAAATACAGTCTATTATACAGCATTATTCACATGTGAATAACATAAATACAGTCTATTATACAGCATTATTCACATGTGAATAATATAAATACAGTCTATTATACAGCATTATTCACATGTGAATATAAATACAGTCTATTATACAGCATTATTCATATGTAAATAACATAAATACAGTCTATTATACAGCATTATTCACATGTGAATAATATAAATACAGTCTATTATACAGCATTATTCACATGTGAATATAAATACAGTCTATTATACAGCATTATTCATATGTAAATAACATAAATACAGTCTATTATACAGCATTATTCACATGTGAATAACATAAATACAGTCTATTATACAGCATTATTCACATAAATAATAATGATAAATGGGTTGTACTTGTATAGCGCTTTTCTACCTTCAAGGTACTCAAAGCGCTTTGACACTACTTCCACATTTACCCATTCACAGACACATTCACACACTGATGGAGGGAGCTGCCATGCAAGGCGCTAACCAGCACCCATCAGGAGCAAGGGTGAAGTGTCTTCCTCAGGACACAACGGACATGACGAGGTTGGTACTAGGTGGGGATTGAACCAGGTACCCTCGGGTCGCGCACGGCCATTCTTCCACTGCGCCACGCCGCCACATGTGAATAATATAAATGCAGTCTATTATACAGCATTATTCACATGTGAATAATATAAATAGTCTATTATACAGCATTATTCACATGTGAATAATATAAATACAGTCTATTATACAGCATTATTCACATGTGAATAACATAAATACAGTCTATTATACAGCATTATTCACATGTGAATAACATAAATGCAGTCTATTATACAGCATTATTCACATGTGAATAATATAAATACAGTCTATTATACAGTATTATTCACATGTGAATAACATAAATACAGTCTATTATACAGCATTATTCACATGTGAATAATATAAATACAGTCTATTATACAGCATTATTCACATGTGAATAACATAAATACAGTCTATTATACAGCATTATTCACATGTGAATAACATAAATACAGTCTATTATACAGCATTATTCACATGTGATTAATATAAATGCAGTCTATTATACAGCATTATTCACATGTGAATATAAATACAGTCTATTATACAGCATTATTCACATGTGAATAACATAAATACAGTCTATTATACAGCATTATTCACATGTGAATAACATAAATACAGTCTATTATACAGCATTATTCACATGTGAATAATATAAATACAGTCTATTATACAGCATTATTCACATGTGAATAATATAAATACAGTCTATTATACAACATTATTCACATGTGAATAATATAAATGCAGTCTATTATACAGCAGTATTCACATGTGAATAACATAAATACAGTCTATTATACAGCATTATTCACATGTGAATAATATAAATGCAGTCTATTATACAGCATTATTCACATGTGAATATAAATACAGTCTATTATACAGCATTATTCACATGTGAATATAAATACAGTCTATTATACAGCATTATTCACATGTGAATATAAATACAGTCTATTATACAGCATTATTCATATGTGAATAACATAAATACAGTCTATTATACAGCATTATTCACATGTGAATAACATAAATACAGTCTATTATACAGCATTATTCACATAAATAATAATGATAAATGGGTTGTACTTGTATAGCGCTTTTCTACCTTCAAGGTACTCAAAGCGCTTTGACACTACTTCCACATTTACCCATTCACAGACACATTCACACACTGATGGAGGGAGCTGCCATGCAAGGCGCTAACCAGCACCCATCAGGAGCAAGGGTGAAGTGTCTTGCTCAGGACACAACGGACATGACGAGGTTGGTACTAGGTGGGGATTGAACCAGGTACCCTCGGGTCGCGCACGGCCATTCTTCCACTGCGCCACGCCGCCACATGTGAATAATATAAATGCAGTCTATTATACAGCATTATTCACATGTGAATAATATAAATAGTCTATTATACAGCATTATTCACATGTAAATAATATAAATGCAGTCTATTATACAGCATTATTCACATGTGAATAATATAAATACAGTCTATTATACAGCATTATTCACATGTGAATAACATAAATACAGTCTATTATACAGCATTATTCACATGTGAATAACATAAATGCAGTCTATTATACAGCATTATTCACATGTGAATAATATAAATACAGTCTATTATACAGTATTATTCACATGTGAATAACATAAATACAGTCTATTATACAGCATTATTCACATGTGAATAATATAAATACAGTCTATTATACAGCATTGTCCACATGTGAATAATATAAATACAGTCTATTATACAACATTATTCACATGTGAATAATATAAATACAGTCTATTATACAGCATTATTCACATGTGAATAACATAAATGCAGTCTATTATACAGCATTATTCACATGTGAATAATATAAATACAGTCTATTATACAGTATTATTCACATGTGAATAACATAAATACAGTCTATTATACAGCATTATTCACATGTGAATAATATAAATACAGTCTATTATACAGCATTATTCACATGTGAATAACATAAATACAGTCTATTATACAGCATTATTCACATGTGAATAATGTAAATACAGTCTATTATACAGCATTATTCACATGTGAATAACATAAATACAGTCTATTATACAGCATTATTCACATGTGATTAATATAAATGCAGTCTATTATACAGCATTATTCACATGTGAATATAAATACAGTCTATTATACAGCATTATTCACATGTGAATAACATAAATACAGTCTATTATACAGCATTATTCACATGTGAATAACATAAATACAGTCTATTATACAGCATTATTCACATGTGAATAATATAAATACAGTCTATTATACAGCATTATTCACATGTGAATAATATAAATGCAGTCTATTATACAGCATTATTCACATGTGAATAATATAAATGCAGTCTATTATACAGCATTATTCACATGTGAATAACATAAATACAGTCTATTATACAGCATTATTCACATGTGAATAATATAAATACAGTCTATTATACAGCATTATTCACATGTGAATAATATAAATACAGTCTATTATACAACATTATTCACATGTGAATAATATAAATGCAGTCTATTATACAGCAGTATTCACATGTGATTAATATAAATACAGTCTATAATACAGCATTATTCACATGTGAATAATATAAATACAGTCTATTATACAGCATTATCCACATGTGAATAACATAAATACAGTCTATTATACAGCATTATTCACATGTGAATAACATAAATACAGTCTATTATACAGCATTATTCACATGTGAATAATATAAATACAGTCTATTATACAGTATTATTCACATGTGAATAACATAAATACAGTCTATTATACAGCATTATTCACATGTGAATAATATAAATACAGTCTATTATACAGCATTATTCACATGTGAATAACATAAATGCAGTCTATTATACAGCATTATTCACATGTGAATAATATAAATACAGTCTATTATACAGCATTGTCCACATGTGAATAATATAAATACAGTCTATTATACAGCATTATTCACATGTGAATAATATAAATGCAGTCTATTATACAGCATTATTCACATGTGAATAATATAAATACAGTCTATTATACAGCATTATTCACATGTGAATAATATAAATACAGTCTATTATACAGCATTATTCACATGTGAATAACATAAATACAGTCTATTATACAGCATTATTCCCATGTGAATAACATAAATACAGTCTATTATACAGCATTATTCACATGTGAATAATATAAATACAGTCTATTATACAGCATTATCCACATGTGAATAATATAAATAGTATATTATACAACATTATTCACATGTGAATAATATAAATACAGTCTATTATTACAGCATTATCCACATGTGAATAACATAAATACAGTCTACTATACAGCATTATTCACATGTGAATATAAATACAGTCTATTATACAGCATTATTCACATGTGAATAATATACATACAGTCTATTATACAGCATTATTCACATGTGAATAACATAAATACAGTCTATTATACAGCATTATTCACATGTGAATAATATAAATACAGTCTATTATACAGCATTATTCACATGTGACTATAAATACAGTCTATTATACAGCATTATTCACATGTGAATAATATAAATACAGTCTATTATACAGCATTATTCACATGTGAATAATATAAATACAGTCTATTATACAGCATTATTCACATGTGAATAACATAAATGCAGTCTATTATACAGCATTATTCACATGTGAATAATATAAATACATTATACATTTAAGTACAGTCAAAAAGGAACATATGCATTATACAGTCTGGTTATTGTGTAAATGCTCCACACATTCACACAATAATAAATAATATGGTTTTCTACTGCAAAATTAATGTATTTATTCTTCTTTTTCTCCAGATTTTGGCGCACTCTACTTTTCGCATTTTTCATCTGATTCAAACCGTTCCAACTTCAAACTGTTCAGCCTATTCAGGAATCACGGGCTTTCCCTTAACAAATTTCAAAAATTCCCAGATTTACCAGAATTCCAGGTTTTCCGGGACATTTTTCCCCATTTAAAATGAATTGGCCATTTTTCTAAATTCCACCATTTCCACATTTTTCAACCGATTCAAACCATTGCACCTTCAACATATTCCACTCACCCTGGACATTCAAACTATTATTTTTCTAAGTTAAAAAAAAATTCCCGTATTTTCAAACCTTTTTTTCACCCTACTCCTCCCACATTTTTCAACCCACTTCAACCGCCCCACCGTCAAAACATTCCTCTTAATCAGGAAAAAAAAACTGTTGTTTCTTTTAACTGGAAAAATTCCAGAATTTCCCAAAATTCCAGGAATTCCGAAATACTATTTCTCAATTAAAAATCTTACTACTTCAATATTTCTCGACCGCTTTGAAAAATTCCTACACCAACCATTCAAACCAATCAACCAAAATTCAAGTTTTTACCATTTTCCCAAAAAATCCCTCTTTTCCCGGAATTCGCAAATTTTCATGAAATTCCCATTGAAAAGATGGTAAGTAGTAAGTAAACAAACAAAGACTCCTAATTAGTCTATGCAGTAACATATTGTGTCATTTATACACCTATTATTTTGTACACATTATGAGGGACAAACTGTAAAAAAAATATTATTAATCTACTTGTTCATTTACTGTTAATAGCTGCTTATTTTCTGTTTTAACATGTTCTATCTACACTTCTGTTAAAATGTAATAATCACTTATTCGTCTCTTCTTTGATACTTTACATTAGTTTTGGATGATACCACACATTTAGGTATCGATCCGATACCAAGTAGTTACAAGATCACACAATAAAATATAACACCTAATAATAAACCAATAATAATATGGTTAAGAAATATTGATGTAAAGGGTAGGTGTCGCGCTGTTTTCTGTTTTAACATGTTCTATCTACACTTCTGTTAAAATGTAATAATCACTTATTCTTCTCTTCTTTGATACTTGACATTAGTTTTGGATGATACCACACATTTAGGTATCGATCCGATACCAAGTAGTTACAAGATCATACAATAAAATATAACACCTAATAATAATAAACCAATAATAATATGGTTAAGAAATATTGATGTAAAGGGTAGGTGTCGCGCTGTTTTCTGTTTTAACATGTTCTATCTACACTTCTGTTAAAATGTAATAATCACTTATTCTTCTCTTCTTTGATACTTTACATTAGTTTTGGATGATACCACACATTTAGGTATCGATCCGATGCCAAGTAGTTACAGGATCATACATTGGTCATATTCAAAGTCCTCATGTGTCCAAGGACGTATTTACTGAGTTTATAAACATAATATAAATTGTTTTAAAAGGAAAAAATATGTAATCATAGTAGGGCTGCAACAACTAATCGATTAAATCGATTAAAATCGATTATAAAAATAGTTGGCGATTAATTTAGTCATCGATTCGTTGGATCTATGCTATGCGCAATAATAGGGGTGTAACGGTACGTGTATTTGTATCGAACCATTTCGGTACAGGGGTTTCGTTTCGGTGCGGAAGTGTACCGAACGAGTTTCCACACGGACATATTAAGTAGCATACTGCACGTTGTGTAAACAATACTCAAAATGCCAGACATTTGAGGCATTTAAGAAACTCCTCCCTGACAGCTCCGCAAAAGAGGACATGTCCGGTGAAAAGAGGACGTATGGTCAGTCTATCCTAGCCCGTTGGCTGCTAGCATGCTAGCAAAAGAGGACTAGCAGCGATCGGTTTCACCGTGCTAGCAGCTAACGGGCTACTTCCTGACAATACGTCCTCTTTTCACCGGACATGTCCTCTTTTGCGGGGCTGTCGAGCGGTGTTTCTTAAATGCCTCAAATGTCCGCCACTTTGAGTTAGGGTTGCGTGTATTTTCAATGTACGTTCCGGGTTAAGAAGGGGTTAAAAACAAAACAAACAGCAGCATTGGTGAGGGAGGGGCAGAGACAGAGAGAGAGAGAGAGAGAGAGTTATGATAAACGTGCATGCGTCGCCAGGCTCTGCTTTTTATCCATAGATTTATCACATTTAATTGTTTATAATCTATAGCAGGGGTGTCAAAAGTGTGCATTTTTGTAACATTTTCCTTGTTTTATTTGGCAAGTTGAAAGAACATATGTGGCGCCAGTATGCTGTTTTTTCCCCCCAATAAAATACTGGAAAGGATAGAAATGTAGTTTGTCTCTTTTATCCGATTATTAATCGATTAATCGATGTAATAAAACGACAGATTAATCGATTATCAAATTAATCGTTAGTTGCAGCCCTAAATCATAGTAGTATTGACTAGATACAGTATTGTACTTGGTATCATTACAGTGGATGTCAGGTGTAGATCCACCCATGGCGTTTGTTTACATTGTGACGCCGGTGAGCTATTGCATCCTCCTACGGTGTGTAGTGAAGCATGTTTAGCTATTCCTCGTCCTCCAGTGATAATGTAATTGCAAGAAACTTCCTTTACTTGTCGCCGTGGAGGCCAGGATTAGTGATTTGGAAGTAGCTAAAACACTGTGGATGGACGTTAGCCGCTAGCTAGCTAGCCATGTCTTAAAGCAGCTCTTCTTCTTGTTTCAGTGTTATAACTTCACCTTTATCTTGACTTTTTACACCAAAATGCGTCCATTCTCCCTTTTCTGTCTACACACTGTGTCTGCTTGTAAGTACTCTGTGTGCGTGCGCTGCCGAACACGCTCCTCTGCTCGTAAAACCAGCAATGTCACGACGTGACGACGGGGAAATGGTACTTTTCAGACAGAGTATAGTACCGTTTTTGATTCATTAGTACAGCGATACTATACTAGTACCGGTATACCGTACAACCCGGCTGACTGGGTGGAGACGCGGTGGAAGGGGGACTTCTGGGGGTAAATATGAGGAGGCGGTCAGAAAGGAACTGGAAGATGGTCTGTAGAACAAAGTCTATGGAACATGTGGACCAAAGCAGCTCCATGACATGATACATAGACTGCAGGAAGTGAACAAAGTGCAAAGAGGGTTGAAGAAGAAGAACATATGTGCAGCAGACATGATGAGGGTGTGGCGGAGCGTGTTCAGACAGCATCTGCACTACCACCAAACGTACTACGTTAGCTCATGCAGACCACACGTTCTGAAACTTGACCCTTGGCCTGAGGAACATGAGGAGCAATCAGGTACATGCACGGTTCTAAGTGAGCTATTGTGTTGAATCAGATTCTTCTATTGTGGTGTGGTTCAGGGCCAAGAAAGGAAAGCGTTTCATTCAAGCGTCGATGCTAAAGCAACAAGAGCATCTGGGGTCTCGCTCCTGGAATCTCTGATGACATAAACCTTCCGAGTGTGAGCAGAGTTTGTTTTGGCCCCATCCCTCACTTAAAGGGGAACTGCACTTTTTGGGGAATTTTGCCCATCCTTCACAATCATTATTATAAGACAAATACACATGGTTTTATTTTTGTTATGCATTCTAAAGAGTAAATAAATACGATCAAAAAGCCCGCTCACAATGGAGCCGATGGGAGTCTGCCTATAAAGCCTTTAAAAACATCCAAACACTGCCATTAAGTTTTTATATACATGATGTAAGTATATATGTAGTATCTAGTAACATTCATAATAACATGTAATACATACATGATGTAAGTATATATGTAGTATCTAGTAACATTCATAATAACATGTAATATATACATGATGTAAGTATATAAGGCATGTAGTAACATTCATAATAACATGTAATATATACATGATGTAAGTATATATGTAGTATCTAGTAACATTCATAATAACATGTAATACATACATGATGAAAGTATATATGTAGTATGTAGTAACATTCATAATAACATGTAATATATACATGATGTAAGTATATATGTAGTATCTAGTAACATTCATAATAACATGTAATATATACATGATGTAAGTATATATGTCATGTAGTAACGTTCATAATAACATGTAATATATACATGATGTAAGTATATATGTCATGTAGTAACATTCATAATAACATGTAATATATACATGATGTAAGTATATATGTCATGTCGTAACATTCATAATAACATGTAATACATACATGATGTAAGTATATATGTCATGTAGTAACATTCATAATAACATGTAATATATACATGATGTAAGTATATATGTAATGTAGTAACATTCATAATAACATGTAATATATACATGATGTAAGTATATATGTAGTATCTAGTAACATTCATAATAACATGTAATACATACATGATGTAAGTATATATGTAGTATCTAGTAACATTCATAATAACATGTAATATTTACATGATGTAAGTATATATGTCATGTAGTAACATTCATAATAACATGTAATATATACATGATGTAAGTATATATATGTAATGTAGTAACGTTCATAATAACATGTAATATATACATGATATAAGTATATATGTCATGTAGTAACATTCATAATAACATGTAATATATACATGATGTAAGTATATATGTCATGTAGTAACATTCATAATAACATGTAATATATACATGATGTAAGTATATATGTAATGTAGTAACATTCATAATAACATGTGATGTAAGTATATATGTCATGTCGTTACATTCATAATAACATGTAATATATACATGATGTAAGTATATATGTCATGTCGTTACATTCATAATAACATGTAATATATACATGATGTAAGTATATATGTAGTATCTAGTACAATTCATAATAACATGTAATATATACATGATGTAAGTATATATGTAGTATCTAGTACAATTCATAATAACATGTAATATATACATGATGTAAGTATATATGTCATGTCGTTACATTCATAATAACATGTAATATATACATGATGTAAGTATATATGTCATGTAGTAACATTCATAATAACATGTAATACATACATGATGTAAGTATATATGTCATGTAGTAACATTCATAATAACATGTAATATATACATGATGTAAGTATATATGTCATGTAGTAACATTCATAATAACATGTAATATATACATGATGTAAGTATATATGTAGTATCTAGTAACATTCATAATAACATGTAATATATACATGATGTAAGTATATATGTCATGTAGTAACATTCATAATAACATGTAATATATACATGATGTAAGTATATATGTCATGTAGTAACATTCATAATAACATGTAATATATACATGATGTAAGTATATATGTCATGTAGTAACGTTCATAATAACATGTAATATATACGTGATGTAAGTATATATGTCATGTAGTAACATTCATAATAACATGTAATATATACATGATGTAAGTATATATGTCATGTAGTAACATTCATAATAACATGTAATATATACATGATGTAAGTATATATGTCATGTAGTAACATTCATAATAACATGTAATATATACATGATGTAAGTATATATGTCATGTAGTAACATTCATAATAACATGTAATATATACATGATGTAAGTATATATGTCATGTAGTAACATTCATAATAACATGTAATATATACATTATGTAAGTATATATGTCATGTCGTTACATTCATAATAACATGTAATATATACATGATGTAAGTATATATGTCATGTCGTTACATTCATAATAACATGTAATATATACATGATGTAAGTGTATATGTAGTATCTAGAAACATTCATAATAACATGTAATACATACATGATGTAAGTATATATGTAGTATCTAGTAACATTCATAATAACATGCAATATATACATAATGTAAGTATATATGTCATGTAGTAACATTGATAATAAAATGTAATATATACATGATGTAAGTATATATGTCATGTAGCAACATTCATAATAACATGTAATACATACATGATGTAAATATATATGTAATGTAGTAACATTCATAATAACATGTAATATATACATGATGTAAGTATATATGTCATGTAGTAACATTCATAATAACATGTAATATGTACATGATGTAAGTATATATGTCATGTAGTAACATTCATAATAACATGTAATATATACATGATGTAAGTATATATGTCATGTAGTAACATTCATAATAACATGTAATATATACATGATGTAAGTATATATGTCATGTAGTAACATTCATAATAGCATGTAATACATACATGATGTAAGTATATATGTCATGTAGTAACATTCATAATAACATGTAATATATACATGATGTAAGTATATATGTCATGTAGTAACATTCATAATAACATGTAATATATACATGATGTAAGCATATATGTAGTATATAGTACAATTCATAATAACATGTAATATATACATGATGTAAGTATATATGTCATGTCGTTACATTCATAATAACATGTAATATATACATGATGTAAGTATATATGTAGTATCTAGTAACATTCATAATAACATGTAATATATACATGATGTAAGTATATATGTCATGTCGTTACATTCATAATAACATGTAATATATACATGATGTAAGTATATACGTCATGTCGTTACATTCATGATAACATGTAATATATACATGATGTAAGTATATATGTAGTATCTAGTAACATTCATAATAACATGCAATATATACATAATGTAAGTATATATGTCATGTAGTAACATTGATAATAAAATGTAATATATACATGATGTAAGTATATATGTCATGTAGTAACATTCATAATAACATGTAATATATACGTGATGTAAGTATATATGTCATGTAGTAACATTCATAATAACATGTAATATATACATGATGTAAGTATATATGTCATGTAGTAACATTCATAATAACATGTAATATATACATGATGTAAGTATATATGTCATGTAGTAACATTCATAATAACATGTAATATATACATGATGTAAGTATATATGTAGTATCTAGTAACATTCACAATAACATGTAATATATACATGATGTAAGTATATATGTCATGTAGTAACATTCATAATAACATGTAATATATACATGATGTAAGTATATATGTCATGTAGTAACATTCATAATAACATGTAATACATACATGATGTAAGTATATATGTAGTATCTAGTAACATTCATAATAACATGTAATATATACATTATGTAAGTATATATGTCATGTCGTTACATTCATAATAACATGTAATATATACATGATGTAAGTATATATGTCATGTAGTAACATTCATAATAACATGTAATATATACATGATGTGAGTATATATGTCATGTAGTAACATTCATAATAACATGTAATATATACATGATGTAAGTATATATGTCATGTAGTAACATTCATAATAACATGTAATATATACATGATGTAAGTATATATGTCATGTAGTAACATTCATAATAACATGTAATATATACATGATGTAAGTATATATGTCATGTAGTAACATTCATAATAACATGTAATATATACATGATGTAAGTATATATGTAGTATCTAGTAACATTCATAATAACATGTAATATATACATGATGTAAGTATATATGTCATGTAGTAACATTCATAATAACATGTAATATATACATGATGTAAGTATATATGTCATGTAGTAACATTCATAATAACATGTAATATATACATGATGTAAGTATATATGTCATGTAGTAACATTCATAATAACGTAATATATACATGATGTAAGTATATATGTCATGTAGTAACATTCATAATAACATGTAATATATACATGATGTAAGTATATATATAGTATCTAGTAACATTCACAATAACATGTAATATATACATGATGTAAGTATATATGTCATGTAGTAACATTCATAATAACATGTAATATATACATGATGTAAGTATATATGTCATGTAGTAACATTCATAATAACATGTAATATATACATGATGTAAGTATATATGTAGTATCTAGTAAAATTCATAATAACATGTAATATATACATGATGTAAGTATATATGTAGTATCTAGTAACATTCATAATAACATGTAATATATACATGATGCAAGTATATATGTCATGTAGTAACATTCATAATAACATGTAATATATACATGATGTAAGTATATATGTCATGCAGTAACATTCATAATAACATGTAATATATACATGATGTAAGTATATATGTCATGTAGTAACATTCATAATAACATGTAACATATACATGATGTAAGTATATATGTCATGTAGTAACATTCATAATAACATGTAACATATACATGATGTAAGTATATATGTCATGTAGTAACATTCGTAATAACATGTAATATATACATGATGTAAGTATATATGTAGTATCTAGTAACATTCATAATAACATGTAATACATATATGATGTAAGTATATATGTCATGTAGTAACATTCATAATAACATGTAATTTATACATGATGTAAATATATATGTCATGTAGTAACATTCATAATAACATGTAATATATACAAGATGTAAGTATATATGTGATGTAGTAACATTCATAATAACATGTAATATATACATGATGTAAGTATATATGTAGTATCTAGTACAATTCATAATAACATGTAATATATACATGATGTAAGTATATATGTCATGTAGTAACATTCATAATAACATGTAATATATACATGATGTAAGTATATATGTTATGTAGTAACATTCATAATAACATGTAATATATACATGATGTAAGTATATATGTCATGTCGTTACATTCATAATAACATGTAATATATACATGATGTAAGTATATATGTAGTATCTAGTACAATTCATAATAACATGTAATATATACATGATGTAAGTATATATGTCATGTAGTAACATTCATAATAACATGTAATATATACATGATGTAAGTATATATGTCATGTAGTAACGTTCATAATAACATGTAATATATACATGATGTAAGTATATATGTCATGTAGTAACATTCATAATAACATGTAATATATACATGATGTAAGTATATATGTAGTATCTAGTAAAATTCATAATAACATGTAATATATACATGATGTAAGTATATATGTCATGTAGTAACATTCATAATAACATGTAATATATACATGATGTAAGTATATATGTAGTATCTAGTAACATTCATAATAACATGTAATATATACATGATGTAAGTATATATGTAGTATCTAGTAACATTCATAATAACATGTAATACATACATGATGTAAGTATATATGTAGTATCTAGTAACATTCATAATAACATGTAATACATACATGATGTAAGTATATATGTAGTATCTAGTAACATTCATAATAACATGTAACATATACATGATGTAAGTATATATGTAGTATCTAGTAACATTCATAATAACATGTAATATATACATGATGTAAGTATATATGTAGTATCTAGTAACATTCATAACAACATGTAATACATACATGATGTAAGTATATATGTAGTATCTAGTAAAATTCATAATAACATGTAATATATACAAGATGTAAGTATATATGTCATGTAGTAACATTCATAATAACATGTAATATATACATGATGTAAGTATATATGTTATGTAGTAACATTCATAATAACATGTAATATATACATGATATAAGTATATATGTAGTATCTAGTAACATTCATAATAACATGTAATACAAACATGATGTAAGTATATATGTAGTATCTAGTAACATTCATAATAACATGTAATATATACATGATGTAAGTATATATGTCATGTAGTAACATTCATAATAACATGTAATATATACATGATGTAAGTATATATGTCATGTCGTTACATTCATAATAACATGTAATATATACATGATGTAAGTATATATGTCATGTAGTAACATTCATAATAACATGTAATATATACATGATGTAAGTATATATGTCATGTAGTAACATTCATAATAACATGTAATATATACATGATGTAAGTATATATGTCATGTAGTAACATTCATAATAACATGTAATATATACATGATGTAAGTATATATGTCATGTAGTAACGTTCATAATAACATGTAATATATACATGATGTAAGTATATATGCCATGTAGTAACATTCACAATAACATGTAATATATACATGATTTAATTATATATGTAATGTAGTAATATTCATAATAACATGTAATATATACATGATGTAAGTATATATGTCATGTAGTAACATTCATAATAACATGTAATATATACATGATGTAAGTATATATGTCATGTCGTTACATTCATAATAACATGTAATATATACATGATGTACGTATATATGTAGTATCTAGTAACATTCATAATAACATGTAATATATACATGATGTAAGTATACATGTCATGTAGTAACATTCATAATAACATGTAATATATACATGATGTAAGTATATATGTAGTATCTAGTAACATTCATAATAACATGTAATATATACATGATGTAAGTATATATGTAGTATCTAGTAACATTCATAATAACATGTAATACATACATGATGTAAGTATATATGTCATGTAGTAACATTCATAATAACATGTAATATATACATGATGTAAGTATATATGTAGTATCTAGTAACATTCATAATAACATGTAATATATACATGCTGTAAGTATATATGTCATTTAGTAACATGACCGGTACTTTTCAGAGGCGGAAACCCTTTTGTAAATATATTGACAAATATATGACTAAAAACCCATTCCTGCTTGTCACTGAAAGACCAGTGCAAACATGTCGAGGCGTTGGAAAAACAAACATTACTTCCGACAATCTTGACATCACTCTGGAAATATGTCGACAACAATTCACACACACGTGACTTCGTGGCACAATGCCTGACTTCTGTCTTCAAATCACAACACGGTCAATTATGTCTTGACAGAGCTTCTCACCCTATCTCTAAGGTAGAGACCCGCCACCCGGCGGAGGAAACTCATTTGGGCCGCTTGTACCCGTGATCTTTCCTGAAGTCCCTCGGAGTCCCAACTAAAATCACCACACTCTTTCAGCAGTTGTATCAGGGTGCAGAAAGCTGTGTGCGTGTGAACTGTAAAGACTCTCAGCGGGGTCGGGCAAGGCTGTGTTGCCGCACCAGAACTATTTAACTGTGTCATCGACCACCTGATGTCCGGAGTCTGTGTGCGAGTCCCCGGGTTGTCACTTGGAAACTACACCCTAAAGGACCTCGAATACGCCGATGACACCACCCTGTTCAGTGAGACCGCTGACCAGCTCAGGGAGGCCCTCGGTGTGTTTGATGAGGAGACCAAACAGCTCGGCCTGAAAATCAGCTGGTCCAAAACCGAACTCATGCATATCGGCGATGGACCAGACCCACCACCCTTCTTATTTGAGGATACCCCTGTCCACTTTGTCCCTACCGTCAGATACCTCGGCTCGACAGTCACCAACACCGGCGACCTCAAACGAGAGGTGGACCGCCGTCGCGCCCTTGCAGCCTCCGTCATGCAGTCCCTGTGGAGACCGTTGTGGCGACACCGGCACATATCTCGGGACACCAAGTTGAGGGTCTACAATTCCTCTGTCATCTCTGTCCTTCTGTACGGCTCGGAAACATGGCCGCTGAATAACATCCTGGCGGCCAGGCTAAATGGCTTTGATTCCAGAGCCCTCAGGAGGATAGAAGTAAGGCTGAAACGACGCGTCGACGTAGTCGACGTCATCGGTTACGTAAATACGTCGACGCCGTTTTTGTGCGTCGGCGCGTCGCATATTTACGTCACACTACTGTCATGGCGGAGCGCAAAGCAGACGATGCGAGCGAGGGGAAAAAAGCACGCCAAAAGTCATCAAAAGTGTCGGAGTATTTCAATAAACGGCCTAATAATGTTGTTGTATGCACACTGTGTCGAGCAGAAATGGCCTATCATAGCAGCACAACGGCTATGAAGGAACATTTGAAAAGAAAACCCCCGACAGCGTTCTTGCCATCACCATCAACTAGTCAATCGTCCGCGTGCGTATACGTTGTCATCATTACACAAAAACATGAATGTGTCATTTGTATCTGCGTTGTAAATTCATAAACTAAAGCACCGTTTGCTCTGAGAGGCGCGTTTGGCGTGCCTGTTCAGTGGTTACAAAGACGCGCTCCTCTTTAACGCTGTGGAGAGGCGGCGGCGGCGAGCGAGCGGCGAGGCGGGGCGCGCCGGGAGCGACGCCGCAAGAGACAGGGGACGACGAGCGAGCGAGGAAGAGGAGCTGAAAAGCGAGGAAAGAAAGAGAAAAGAGTTGGAAGAGAAAAGACTTTGTGCAAAATTAAAAGATTGTAAACCTGGCAAAGCCGTCTGGCGTTCAGTCTGTCGGTCCTGAAAGAACCCCACGGCACAAGACGTGTCACAAACGCTAACGTTAATTAGTTGTGCAAATACCTTTTACAACATTAACAGTTACATATACTATGTACAAACCAACAATTAACTTTCACTTTAATCATACTATCATTGTTGTGTTATTAAGCAAAATAAGCAATACTTTTACTTTTGTTGAAATGTTTACACTGTACACTTTTTTGTATTGGATGTTTAGCTTTATTTTTGCACATTTTAGCAAATAAGCAATACTTTTACTTTTGTTGAAATGTTAACACTTGTTACAGAATATTCCCGTTTTGCACTTTTTTGAATTGGATGTTTATCTTTATTTTTGCACATTTTAAAGCAAAATAAGCAATAGTTTTACTTTTGAAATGCTTATACTATTGCAGAATATTAAGATTTGCACTGGATGTTTACTTTTATATTTGCACATTAAAAGCAAATAAGCTACTTTTAATTTTGTTAAATGTTTACATTGTTACAGAATATTTTGTCATGTTGTTGTCAATGTTGACTGAGTGGCCATACTTTTTTTTTTGTAAATAAAAGCCATGCCTTTTGAAAAAACTGGCCTACATTTATTTTTTCATCTTCATTTTAAATAAAAAAAAATAATCGGTAAAAGGAAAAATAATCTATAGATTAATCGAAAAAAAAATAATCTATAGATTAACCGATTAATCGAAAAAATAATCTATAGATTAATCGATAAAAAAATAATCGTTAGCTGCAGCCTTAATTGGGTCTATTCTTAAAATAATAAGATCATTGAGTTCTTTTTGTTGACAATTGCTCAACAAAGTCAGACACAAATGACTGTGCTTCAGCCTGAAGTGATGTCAGAGAAACTGGCTTTGACCCACATTCGACTTCTTGGGCCCGGACTCTCCCCCAGAAGTGCTTTCCTGGAGTCTGTTCCATGCACCGTAGCACTCTTCAAGACCACCGCTGTTAAAAGTGGGCGTGGTGGGGAAGGGAACTGGCACAGAGCCATTGGGTGGTCGTCGTGGTTACAGTGGATGATGTGGAAAAATGGTGACAGGAGTCGTTTGTGGTTCGCAGAATTGTAGATCCACCCACCACCATTCAGAGAAGAGTTCTAAGAATGTATTCAACGTTATATTCATTCTCGGTAAGTGCAGAGAATGTTGGGAAATATTGCCTTCTCCCTAATAAATTACATTCAATTGACTACAAGTCACATAACTTGCTAAATATTTAGCTCAGTACTGAACTGTTGATTGAGTTGAGTAGCTAGGATAATATATACAAATATGTACTTCAAGCAGTGGTGGGCAGTAGCAAGCTAAGCTATGTAGCTTACCTACATTTTCCAGTAGCTTAGCTACTTTTAGAGGCATGTAGCGAGGTAGCTTACATCAAAGCTACAAAGAGAGACAATGGACTGGTGAAAAGACAAAGACCTGGATGAATGTGAGAGACAGCAGCTAGACAATCGCTTCATTCCATCCATCCATCCATCCATCCATCCATCTTTTTCCGCTTATCCGAGGTCGGGTCGCAGGACAGCAGCCTAAGCAGGGAAGCCCAGACTTCCCTCTCCCCAGCCACTTGGTCCAGCTCCTCCCGGGGGATCCCGAGGCGTTCCCAGGCCAGCCGGGAGACATAGTCTTCCCAACGTGTCCTGGGTCTTCCCCGTGGCCTCCTACCGGTCGGACGTGCCCGAACCACCTCCTTGGCTCCTCTCCATGTGGAGGAGCAGCGGCTTTACTTTGAGCTCCTCCCGGATGACAGAGCTTCTCACCCTATCTCTAAGGTAGAGACCCGCCACCTGGCGGAGGAAACTCATTTGGGCCGCTTGTACCCGTGATCTTGTCCTTTCGGTCATAACCCAAAGCTCACTGGAGCAAATACATACCCTGGGTGGAGTATGCCTTTAACTCCATGACCAGTTCCGTCACAGGTATGTCCCCTTTCGAGTGCTCTCTAGGCTACCAACCACCCATGTTTTTACAGCAAGAGGTCGAGGCAGCGGTACCCTCCACCTTAAACGTTGCCAGACCATTTGGAAGACTGCTCGGGCTGCCTTAGTGAAGACATCAGACAGGATGCGCCGCAACGCCGACCGGCACCGCATCCCGGCACCCTCCTATCAGCCCGGGCAGCAGGTGATGTTACGGGCCAAGGACCTCCACCTCAAGGTACAGTCCTCTAAATTGGCACCCCGCTACGTGGGACCTTTCCCCATCAACGCCATTGTCAACTCTGCTGCCGTTCGTCTCTCTCTCCCATCTTCCATGAAGATCCACCCAAGTTTTCACGTGTCCCAAATCAAGCCTATGTCTATCAGCCCTCTCTCACCCCCCACCCTTGCCCCCCCTCCTCCCAGGGTCCTCAAGAGCGGTGATCGGGTTTGGACTGTTAAGGAGATCCTCAGGGTTCGTCGGCAGGGTAGAGGGTTGGTCTATCTGGTCGACTGGGAAGGCGGAGGAAACTCATTTGGGCCGCTTGTACCCGTGATCTTGTCCTTTCGGTCATAACCCTAAGCTCATGACCATGGGTGAGGATGGGAACGTAGATCAACCGGTAAATTGAGAGCTTTACCTTCCGGCTCAGCTCCTTCTTCACCACAACGGTTCGATAAAGCATCCGCATTACTTAAGACGCCGCACCGACCTGCCTGTCGATCTCACGATCCATTCTTCCCTCACTCGTGAACAAGACTCCGAGGTACTTGAACTCCTCCACTTGGGGCAACATCTTCTCCCCAACCCGGAGATGGTACTCGGACTTGGAGGTGCTGATTACCATCCCAGTCGCTTCACACTCGGCTGCGAACCGATCCAGTGAGAGCTGAATATCCTGGCCAGATGAAGTCTTCAGGACCACATCATCTGCAAAAAGCAGAGACCTAATCCTGCAGCCACCAAACCGGATCCCCTCAACGCCTTGACTGCGCCTAGAAATTCTGTCCATAAAAGTTATGAACAGAATCGGTGACAAAGGGCAGCCTTGGCGGAGTCCAACCTTCGCTTCATTCCAAGAGTATCAAATGTAGTCCCTGATCCACCACAAAGTAAAATCTGACATCAAAGACGTGCGCAGTAACGATAATTCTAACCCGAATTTCGAACGACTGGTTTAAATGCACGACAATCCGAATGACTTTCGGCATAAGCCACCCGTTTCGATCCGAATTCAATTTCCACTGTGAACAAACATGGCTTTGTGCATTTCTGCTTGTTCAACATTATCACCGAATTTATGATTTTTTTCCTTCTGTTCACTACTTTTGTTTTACATCTTTAAAAAAATAATTGAATTCATGTTACGACATTCTGTGTACGTGTTTGAGGCTAGCAGTGAATAAAAGTGGATCATGTTACATCGACACATGACACTCCAGAACATGCTTTTGTTTTTATTAAAATTAGTCCCTGCTACACCACCAAAATAGATCTGATATCAAAGACATGAACGATAATTGTTATAATTATAATGGTTCTCGCCCGGAAAAGGGTGGAGTGCCATCTCCGGGTTGGGGAGGAGACCCTGCCCCAAGTGGAGGAGTTCAAGTACCTAGGAGTCTTGTTCACGAGTGGGGGAAGAGTGGATCGTGAGATCGACAGGCGGATCAGTGCGGCATCTTCAGTAATGCAGACGCTGTATCGATCCGTTGTGGTGAAGAAGGAGCTGAGCCGGAAGGCAAAGCTCTCAATTTACCGGTCAATCTACGTTCCCATCCTCACCTATGGTCATCAATCAATCAATCAATCTTTATTTATATAGCCCTAAATCACAAGTGTCTCAAAGGGCTGCACAAGCCACAACGACATCCTCGGTACAAAGCCCACATACGGGCAAGGAAAAACTCACCCCAGTGGGACGTCGATGTGAATGACTATGAGAAACCTTGGAGAGGACCGCATATGTGGGTAACCCCCCCCCCTCTAGGGGAGACCGAAAGCAATGGATGTCGAGTGGGTCTGACATAATATTGTGAGAGTCCAGTCCATAGTGGATCCAACATAATAGTAGTAAGAGTCCAGTCCATAGTGGGGCCAGCAGGACACCATCCCGAGCGGAGACGGGTCAGCAGCGCAGAGATGTTCCCAGCCGATGCACAGGCGAGCGGTCCACCCCGGGTCCCGACTCTGGACAGCCAGCACTTCATCCATGGCCACCGGACCTGTGCCCCCCCCCTCAAGGAAAAGGGGAGCAGAGGAGAAAAGAAAAGAAACGGCAGATCAACTGGTCTAACAGGGGGGCTATTTAAAGGCTAGAGTATACAAATGAGTTTTAAGATGGGACTTAAATGAGCTTTGGGTTATGAGCGAAAGGACAAGATCACGGGTACAAGCGGCCCAAATGAGTTTCCTCCGCCGGGTGGCGGGTCTCTCCCTTAGAGATAGGATGAGAAGCTCTGTCATCCGGGGGGAGCTCAAAGTAAAGCCGCTGCTCCTCCACATTGAGAGGAGCCAGATGAGGTGGTTCGGGCATCTGGTCAGGATGCCACCTGAACGCCTCCCTAGGGAGGTGTTTAGGGCACGTCCAACCAGTAGGAGGCCACGGGGAAGACCCAGGACACGTTGGGAAGACTATGTCTCCCGGCTGGCCTGGGAACGCCTCGGGATCCCCCGGGAGGAGCTGGACGAAGTGGCTGGGGAGAGGAAAGTTTGGGCTTCCCTGCTTAGGCTGCTGCCCCCGCGACCCGACCTCGGATAAGCGGAAGAAGATGGATGGATGGATGGATGAACGATAATTGTAACCCCAATTACCGAAGATTGGTTTTAAATGTTACAGTATGAATGACTTTCGGCATAAGCCACCCGTTTCAATCCGAATTAAATTTCCACTATAAACTGTGCATTTCTTCTTGTTATCACAGTATTCATATTTTTTTTTCTTTCTGTTCACTACTTTTGTTTTACCTCTTCTTTTTTTTTATTTTCTTTTTTTTTTTAAATGGAGCTGTTCTGTGCTTTTTATGTTGTGTTTGTGTACAGGATTGCGGCACGTCTTCATTTAACGAGCTTTAAAACAGCTCGTTAAGCACCTGGATCCCCTCTTTTATTGATACGTCGACACACATTTTTGTTTTTATTAAATGTAGTCCCTGCTCCACCACCAAAGTATATCAAAGACATGTACAGTAACGATCATTCTAACCCGAATTTCGGAAGATGTGTTTTCAATCCGAATGACTTTCGGCATAAACCACAAGTGTCAATCCGAATGAAATTTTGATCCGAACATGTGTGATCGAGTCAGAATATTCCAAATGGCGTGTTTCCATGAAACATTTTTATTCCGGTTAGGCTTTTAATCCGATTAAGTGTGTCCACGTACACCATACTTGCCAACTTTGAGACCTCCGATTTCGGGAGGTGGGGGGCGGGGGGCGTGGTCAGGGGTGGGGCGGGGCGTGGTTGGGGGCGTGGTTAAGAGGGGAGGAGTATATTGACAGCTAGAATTCACCAAGTATTTCATATATATATATATATATATATTTATATATATATATATATATATATATGAAATACTATACTACTATATATATATATATATATATTTATATATATATATATATATATATATATACACACATATATATACATATACACACATATGTATATATACATATACATATATATATGTATATATATATATATATATATATATACACACATATATATACATATACACACATATGTATATATACATATACATATATATATATATATATATATATATATATATATACACACACATATATATATATATACATATATATATATATATATATATATATATATATATATATATATATATATATATATATATAATTCTACATCCTGAAAATATGCAAACAAAACTGTGTTTAGATAATTGATACTTCAAACTTGCATAAATAAATCTTGAGGAATATAACATAACTTGGCTTCTGAGAGTTTCAAAATGTAATGAATAAAATGCTAAAGTTTTTGATAAACAAGCAATTATTTTAATAATTAAATATGGTCATTTTAAATGATTTATGATCATTTAAAATGAATTATTTCAAATATGTTTATTTTAATGTATAATTCTATGGCTGGATGTAGTAAGGAGTCAGAAAAAAATACAAATAAAAATACAATTAATTTTGATGTTTTTAGCAAAATATAGTAAAAATGTATTTTGTTTTTGTTTTTTTTAATTAGTAAATATATTTATTTGTAGGTAAGATAAACATAATAATACAATTTATCTCTAGTATGGATGATTTAGTTCTTGTCACCCTGTTGTCTTCCCGTCATGAAAAAAAGGCTGTCCTCACTCAGGTCCGCATGGAGCTGGAGGGGGCGTGGCCTCCAGCTCCGGCTGAAAATCGGGAGATTTTCGGGAGAATATTTGTCCCGGGAGGTTTTCGGGAGAGGCGCTGAATTTCGGGAGTCTCCCGGAAAATTCGGGAGGGTTGGCAAGTATGACGTACACATAGCTACTGATTGTCATGTCTGTATTATCATGTTTTGTTTTAAGTCATGTTTTGTTTAGTTTCTGTCTTTTCACTCCCTTGTCTGGTCACCATAGCAACCATTAGTTTTCACCTGTCACATCACGCACCTGTTTCACGTTTTGAGTCATGCACCTGCTTTCACTAATCATGTCCATAGTATTTAAGTTCATTCATTTTCTGTTGTTCGTCCTGACGACCTCAACACATTTATGCTCTGTTCATGCCTGATACTTCTTTTCATGTCAATTCCTCAAGCAACGACTTTTGCCCAAGCCAAGTAAGTTTTTGTTCCATATTTATAGTCTTTTTGGTTTCATAGTTTGTTCTCCGCCATTGTGCGTGTTTTTTGTTTGTACTTTTTTGCTATAGTCTTTTGGTTTCATAGTTTATTCTCCGCCACTGTGCGCGCTTTCATTTATTCTTTTTTTTTTGATAATAATAAATCATGTACCTTCATTCCCGTCTCGCACGAGCCAACTTTCCGTTGCATCCTGGAAAAGCACACACCCCGGACCAAGTCTTGACAGTAGGTCGTCAGGACGAACAACAGAAAATGAATGAACTTAAATACTATGGACATGATTAGTGAAAGCAGGTGCGTGACTCAAAACGTGAAACAGGTGCGTGATGTGACAGGTGAAAACTAATGGTTGCTATGGTGACCAGACAAGGGAGTGAAAAGACAGAAACTAAACAAAACATGACTTAAAACAAAACATGATAATACAGACATGACACTGATAGCGTTTTAGTCCGAGTATTTTATGTTTTAATGCCTAAGCTCTTATTGTGTTCAGTATTGGTTTGCACTGTCGCACTTTAAGGTTTATTTAAATGAAAGTGCTTGGCAAATTTAACGTATTTACTTTTCCTGTTAAGCGGTCCTTGAACGCACCGTAAAAACACCTCTTTCTCTTAGATTAGAAGGAGCACAGCCTGTAGGTTCAGTGTGCACCATTGAAGAGCTACAGCGTATGTCATTTCTTAACAGGGAGAGACACTATTGTTTATCGTTAAAATCCTTCGTCGGCGATTAATCTTATTGACAATTTTTGTCAACTTAATCGTTGCACCTCCGTTAAATATTCATTGGTCCATTTCATGTGTCTTTTTTTCGTATTTCACACTGTTTTCTGTAAGTATTCTCTATCAAATGTGCATTGTGTTAATATTTGTTGGTACTTACAATGAGAAATATCAATTTAGTATTTATGCGACCTTATGGAAGGCATTTCTTGAGGAAAAAAAGCATGCCTAATACAGTAATGATATGCTGCAAGACACTTTTAGATCAAAGTGGAAACATTTGCAAGCGCACTTATTGAAGCAAAGAGGATTTGAGGCTGATGTGCAGCAGCTGTGTGAGCAACATGAGATCTTCCTCCGTCACTCACTACCAATCTGCTTTGCATTAATGATGAGTTCATTTGGCAACGTCCTGATAAGTGGAATCATATTTGACCATCTCTTGACACGTTCAGGTTGTACAACTCTCGTGCATGTACTTTGCAGCTATTCAAAAAAGTTTTATAAGAATATCCCCATAAGACAGGGGTCGGCAACCCGAGCGGCTCCTTGAAGCTTTTCCAAAAATGTACGAAAACGAAAAAAAAGATGAGGGGGAAATAGATATTTATAGTTTGAATATGGTTTATTTAGGAGGACAAACCTTCTTAATTGTTAGAAACCCCACTGTTTGTATTAAACATGCGACCATACTTGCCAACCTTGAGACCTCCGATTTCGGGGGCTGGGGCGGGGGCGTGGTTGGGGGCGGGGCTAAGAGACAACAATGGCAGAAAGGAAACACCTTCTGTAGTGGAGTGTGAATGTTACATCATGCCTTTTGTTTACCGCCAACAAAGCAAACAGCCAAAGAGAATAACATTTCAGTGCTACTACTTTAGGCCTTGTTTGCTTTGGAGTGGTTAGTTTGTAAATGCATTAAAATGGCGGTGACACCCCCTACTACTGGTGACATAGCTGAGCGACATCTGCAGCCCCAGCAAGGATATAAACTCTTACATGGATAAAGTTGATGGATGTAGTTTTGACTTTAAAAAAACTTAGATTCCAGCCCAAGATAAAAACAAAAACGAGCTGGCAGGTTCGAGATTTTTCTCATGAACGGCCACAAAAGCAGCAATGAAAGCAGTAAGTGCTGCAGGGCATGACAGTCAAAGTGCGGGGAAATATATTTGGTTGAAAGAGAGAAGCGGCTGACAATGAGTGAGGAACCGGCTTGTCCGGGTCCTTTACACATCTGCATACTCCTCACTCCGACATGCAGTGTGTGAGGAAGCTGTAGTGTGTACGACTTCCCATTCATGTGTAACACACGTCCATGTGGCGATGACATCATCCATTCACCAATGCATCACCATTAGTAACACACGTCCATGTGGCGATGACATCATCCATTCACCAATGCATCGCCATTAGTAACACACGTCCATGTGGCGATGACATCATCCACTCACCAATGCATCACCATTAGAAACACACGTCCATGTGGCGATGACATCATCCATTCACCAATGCATCACCATTAGTAACACACGTCCATGTGGCGATGACATCATCCACTCACCAATGCATCACCATTAGTAACACACGTCCATGTGGCGATGACATCATCCACTCACCAATGCATCACCATTAGAAACACACGTCCATGTGGCGATGACATCATCCACTCACCAATGCATCACCATTAGTAACACACGTCAATGTGGCAATGACATCATCCATTCACCAATGCATCACCATTAGAAACACACGTCCATGTGGCGATGACATCATCCATTCACCAATGCATCGCCATTAGAAACACACGTCCATGTGGCGATGACATCATCCACTCACCAATGCATCACCATTAGAAACACACGTCCATGTGGCGATGACATCATCCATTCACCAATGCATCACCATTAGTAACACACGTCCATGTGGCGATTACATCATCCATTCACCAATGCATCGCCATTAGTAACACACGTCCATGTGGCGATGACATCATCCATTCACCAATGCATCACCATTAGAAACACACGTCCATGTGGCGATGACATCATCCACTCACCAATGCATCACCATTAGTAACACACGTCCATGTGGCGATGACATCATCCACTCACCAATGCATCACCATTAGTAACACACGTCCATGTGGCGATGACATCATCCATTCACCAATGCATCACCATTAGTAACACACGTCCGTGTGGCGATGACATCATCCACTCACCAATGCATCACCATTAGTAACACACGTCCATGTGGCGATGACATCATCCATTCACCAATGCATCACCATTAGAAACACACGTCCATGTGGCGATGACATCATCCATTCACCAATGCATCGCCATTAGTAACACACGTCCATGTGGCGATGACATCATCCATTCACCAATGCATCGCCATTAGTAACACACGTCCATGTGGCGATGACATCATCCATTCACCAATGCATCACCATTAGTAACACACGTCCATGTGGCGATGACATCATCCACTCACCAATGCATCACCATTAGAAACACACGTCCATGTGGCGATGACATCATCCATTCACCAATGCATCACCATTAGAAACACACGTCCATGTGGCGATGACATCATCCATTCACCAATGCATCACCATTAGAAACACACGTCCATGTGGCAATGACGTCATCCATTCACCAATGCATCACCATTAGTAACACACGTCCATGTGGCGATGACATCATCCATTCGCCAATGCATCACCATTAGTAACACACGTCCATGTGGCGATGACATCATCCATTCACCAATGCATCACCATTAGAAACACACGTCAATGTGGCGATGACATCATCCATTCACCAATGCATCACCATTAGAAACACACGTCCATGTGGCGATGACATCATCCATTCACCAATGCATCACCATTAGAAACACACGTCCATGTGGCGATGACATCATCCATTCACCAATGCATCACCATTAGTAACACACGTCCATGTGGCGATGACATCATCCATTCACCAATGCATCACCATTAGAAACACACGTCCATGTGGCGATGACATCATCCATTCACCAATGCATCGCCATTAGTAACACACGTCCATGTGGCGATGACATCATCCATTCACCAATGCATCGCCATTAGAAACACACGTCCATGTGGCGATGACATCATCCATTCACCAATGCATCACCATTAGTAACACACGTCCATGTGGCGATGACATCATCCATTCACCAATGCATCGCCATTAGTAACACACGTCCATGTGGCGATGACATCATCCATTCACCAATGCATCACCATTAGAAACACACGTCCATGTGGCGATGACATCATCCATTCGCCAATGCATCACCATTAGAAACACACGTCCATGTGGCGATGACATCATCCATTCGCCAATGCATCACCATTAGTAACACACGTCCATGTGGCGATGACATCATCCATTCACCAATGCATCACCATTAGAAACACACGTCCATGTGGCAATGACGTCATCCATTCACCAATGCATCACCATTAGTAACACACGTCCATGTGGCGATGACATCATCCATTCGCCAATGCATCACCATTAGTAACACACGTCCATGTGGCGATGACATCATCCATTCACCAATGCATCACCATTAGAAACACACGTCAATGTGGCGATGACATCATCCACTCACCAATGCATCACCATTAGAAACACACGTCCATGTGGCGATGACATCATCCATTCACCATTGCATCACCATTAGAAACACACGTCCATGTGGCGATGACATCATCCACTCACCAATGCATCACCATTAGTAACACACGTCCATGTGGCGATGACATCATCCATTCACCAATGCATCACCATTAGAAACACACGTCCATGTGGCGATGACATCATCCATTCACCAATGCATCACCATTAGAAACACACGTCCATGTGGCGATGACATCATCCATTCACCAATGCATCACCATTAGAAACACACGTCCATGTGGCGATGACATCATCCACTCACCAATGCATCACCATTAGTAACACACGTCCATGTGGCGATGACATCATCCACTCACCAATGCATCACCATTAGTAACACACGTCCATGTGGCGATGACATCATCCATTCACCAATGCATCACCATTAGGAACACACGTCCATGTGGCGATGACATCATCCATTCACCAATGCATCACCATTAGTAACACACGTCCATGTGGCGATGACATCATCCATTCACCAATGCATCACCATTAGAAGATGGGCAGTTCATGAATGAATGGACAAACATGCATTATTTAGCTATGTTAAATAAAGTTATACACACAGTTCAATGTTGTGTAAATATTAAATGTTTGGTTCTAACCATGGCAGAACCACAAGCTAACAAACTTTTAACAACACTTGTTAGCTGGGTTAATCACTGAGCTAACTTAAATGTGAAGTAGTGACAGAAGAAAATAAATACCTCTTTATTTTCGACAGGAGGAAGTGCGTTACAGCAGACAGTAACCAGCTCAGAAGAGGATATTGCTTGTATTCTGTCACGTGACTTCTTCCCGGAAGTGGAAAAAAAGTGGTGGTCAACCAAGCCGAGATGTTGTACAGCAAGTAGTGCGCAAACTCTGAGTACGCAAGGGGCCTAAATCTTCCTGCAAAATGCAGATACGAGCAACATATACACACATATATATATATATATATATATATATATATATATATATATATATACACACACACACACACACACACACACACACACACATATATATATATACTGTATATCAGTGACGTGCGGTGAGGTTGATGGCTGGTGAGGCACTGACTTCATCACAGTCAGATTTACAAACATATGAACCCTAAAGAGTATCTTATTCACCATTTGATTGGCAGCAGTTAACGGGTTATGTTTAAAAGCTCATACCAGCATTCTTCCCTGCTTGGCACTCAGCATCAAGGCTTGGAATTGGGGGTTAAATCACCAAAAATGATTCCCGGGCGCGGCACCGCTGCTGCCCACTGCTCCCCTCACCTCCCAGGGGGTGATCAAGGGGATGGGTCAAATGCAGAGGACACATTTCATTACACCTAGTGTGTGTGTGACAATCATTGCTACTTTAACTTAACTTTAACTTTACACATACAAACTGTAGCACACAAAAAAGCACATTTAATAAAAAAAAACGTTATTATGGTCTTACCTTTACTTATAAAATAAGTCCATGAGCCGCTGTTGTGCTGGATTAATGCACCCCCTGACGAGAGTGTTATATCAACTAAAGCCCTCACTTAAACTTTCCACGTGCAAGATTGAATCTATTTAAAAAAGTGTAACCGAGGGTTTATAAATGTCGCCTATACTGTATGAAACTACAAAATAACAAGCACAGAGGCTCCAGTTTACACGAGGACCACTTTATTTACTTTCTTTCAAAAACTTCAGCTCCACTCCAACGTGTCGTCACTTCCGCTCTTAGCGCCTTCAAAATAAGAGCTCAAGGCATATACTGTATAACAGCGCATAACAGGAACTTAACATCACAAAGAGGAAAGCCCATGAAAATAGGTTACAAAAGTTATTTAATAAGAAGCCAAAAAGTGCAAAAACAATAATGTTCGTGTTGGAGGAGTTGTGAATTAGGTACACCTGCAGTCTGCAGGTGTACCTAATGATGTGGCCCTGCAGTCATTCACAACTCCTCCAACACCAACATTATTGTTTTTGCACTTTTTGGCTTCTTATGAAATAACTTTTTTAAATAGATTCAATCTTGCACGTGGAAAGTTTAAGTGTGGGCTTTAGTTGATATAACAATTCTACGGCGGGGGTGCAGGAGGCGAGCCTCAGCCAGTGCGTCTTTTGCAGCCGTTTTATGATCGCTCAGCACAAGAAATACTTTACACACATACAGTTGTTGACAAAATACACTGTACATTATATACCTCAGCTAACTAAACTATGGAAATGTATAATATAATTCATATAGCAATACAGTCTCACTGCACAGCAGGCCAGCAGTTAGCCGAGTCATTGCGCAATCCATGTTGAGGCACTGAGTGACGTGCCTCAACTGGCTGCTGATCACCGCACCGTCTCTTCTCAGTATTTGAACGGCAAATGTGAAAATTCAGCGATTTTAAATAAAAATAATCTAAAACGGGTGAAGTTAAATGGAAAATAACTTTATAGTATAATCACTGGATACATATAACAATTTAGTTAAAAAAAAATTTATTTTTAAATTTTTTTTTCTTTCCATGATGGCAGGTGAGGCGTGGCCTCACCTGCCTCTAGTGACTGCACGTCACTGCTGTATATATAAAATATATATAATAATTAATATATAATAATCATATTAAAAAATATTTTTTTGTTTTTGTTTTTATTGACATCCAGCATCAGCCATCCATCCATCCATCTTCTTCCGCTTATCCGAGGTCGGGTCGCGGGGGCAGCAGCCTAAGCAGGGAAGCCCAGACTTCCCTCTCCCCAGCCACTTCTTCCAGCTCCTCCCGGGGGATCCCGAGGCGTTCCCAGGCCAGCCGGGAGACATAGTCTTCCCAACGTGTCCTGGGTCTTCCTCGTGGCCTCCTACCGGTTGGACCCGAACACCTGGCATCCTGACCAGATGCCCGAACCACCTAATCTGGCTCCTCTCCAACGGAGGAGCAACGGCTTTACTCTGAGTTCCTCCCGGATGACAGAGCTTCTCACCCTATCTCTAAGGGAGAGACCCGCCACCCGGCGGAGGAAACTCATTTGGGCCGCTTGTACCCGTGATCTTGTCCTTTCGGTCATGACCCGAAGCTCATGACCATAGGTGAGGATGGGAACGTAGCTCGACCGGTAAATTGAGAGCTTTGCCTTCCGGCTGTCATGACTTGGTCCTGGGTGTTTGCTTTTCCGGGTTGCAACGGAAAGTTGGCTCGGGCGAGACGGGAATGTGAGTACATTTTTATTTAAACTACAAAAAAGGAAGTAAACAAAAGGCGCGCACAATGGCGGAGAACAAACTATGAAACCAAATACTTGCACAAAGGCAAAAACTATGAACAACAAAAAACACTAACTGTGGCAATAATAAACAAAACTTACTTGGCATGGACAAAAACGGCATGAAAAAGCGCAGCAAGGGTCATAAGTGTGTGGAGAGTATAAATGCGGGGATGTCGCCAGAAAGACAAACTGAAAAACAATGAACTTAAATACTACAGACATGATTAACGAAAACAGGAGCGTGACTCAAAACGTGAAACAGGTGCGTGACGTGACAGGTGAAAACTAATGGTTGCTATGGTGACAAAACAAAAGTGCACAAAAAGTCCAAAAACCAAAACGAACATGACCAAAACAAAAACATGATCACACAGACATGACACCGGCTCAGTTCCTTCTTCACCACAACGGATCGATACAGCGTTCGCATTACAATCCAAAACAATCCTAGTTAATCCAAAACTAGTTAAAAACAGGTAAGCTCTAAAGTTTGGGAATGACGGTATACGTAAGTAAACAGGATTTTTTTTGTGATATAACAGAAATCATGCATTCTAGTTTGCCATAGTTTTGTTATAATCCCAGAGTTAGTTATTGGTAGCACCTGTGCGTTGTAAAGGGCACCTGGGTCCCACTCATTTGCATAATTATCATAAGGAATGATGTGGCACCGCTCTTTGCCCTTCAAACTTAACATTTATAATTTGTCGATAACGGTTCGACAAACAACCAATGCTTGGGCCTCTGTTGTTACTGCAATCACCGTCGCAGCAATACCATGTTGGCAAAACACTGAGTCGCACCTTAGAGGGCGCCTGGGTTCAGTCTACGTGTCGAACCACCGCAAACCACATAGCTGACCTTTGCTAGGACTTTAGTTACAATCAGCTGGAGGAAGGAAACAACAACCAATCCCGGTAACCTTGTCTCAGACTGTAAAGATCCTAAAGACCAGGGGTGCTCATTACGTCGATCGCGAGCTACCGGTCGATCTCGGAGGGTGTGTCAGTCGATCACCAGCCAGGCATTAAAAAAATAGTCCTAAAAATGAGCGATCGTAAATCTTCACTATGACGTCACTTTCGTCACTTGATTGACATTCACGGCACCCGAGGGTCTTCTGAGATGACGCTGGCTGCTGCCAGCTCGTTAAAATTACCGACTGGAAGGCGAGAAACACTTTATTTCCACAGACTCTGGCGCCGTACCTGTCGTCAAAACTCCAAAGACCGACTGCACAGTTGCACAGTTGCGCTAACAAAATAAGAGACTCAGAAAGCTGGCGTGCACAAGCTAGCAAGCTACGGAGTTTGCCGACAATGTGTTTCTTGTAAAGTGTATACAAAGGAGTACGGAAGCTGGACAAATAAGATGCCAAAAACCAACCACTTTCATGTGGTATTGGACAGAAAGGAGTACTTTTTTTCTCCTCCATTCGAAAATGCGGACGTTATCATCACTACTGTCTGATTCCAATCAATGCAAGTCATCACAATCAGGTAATACACCAACTTATATTCTTGTCTTCATGAAAGAAAGGAATCTATATGTGTTAAACATGCTTGTATTATCTTTTAACACCTTTAACTTGTTAATAATATTAACTATATGTATTAAACATGCTTGTATTATCTTTAAACACCTTTAAGTTGTTAACAATATTAACTATATGTGTTAAACATGCTTGTATTATCTTTAAACACCTTTAAGTTGTTAACAATATTAACTATATGTGTTAAACATGCTTGTATTATCTTTAAACACCTTTAACTTGTTAACAATATTAACTATGTGTTAAACATGCTTGTATTATCTGTAAACACCTTTAACTTGTTAACAATATTAACTATATGTGTTAAACATGCTTGTATTATCTTTTAACACCTTTAACTTGTTAACAATATTAACTATATATGTTAAACATGCTTGTATTATCTTTAAACACCTTTAACTTGTTAACAATATTAACTATATGTGTTAAACATGCTTGTATTATCTTTAAACACCTTTAACTTGTTAATAATATTAACTATATGTGTTAAACATGCTTGTATTATCTTTAAACACCTTTAAGTTGTTAACAATATTACCTATATGTGTTAAACATGCTTGTATTATCTTTAAACACCTTTAAGTTGTTAACAATATTAACTATATGTATTAAACATTATTGTATTATCATTAAACACCTTTAATTTATTAACAATATTAACTATGTGTTAAACATGCTTGTATTATCATTAAACACCTTTAACTTGTTAACAATATTAACTATATGTGTTAAACATGCTTGCATTATCTTTAAACACCTTTAACTTGTTAACAATATTAACTACCGTATATGTATTAAACACACTTGTATTATCATTAAACACCTTTAATTTTTAACAATATTAACTATATGTGTTAAACGTGCTTGCATTATCATTAAACACCTTTAACTTGTTAACAAAAACATATATTTCATAAATAAGTAAATATACATTATATATATGAATGAGGTAGATCCCCACGACTTGATCGATTGAAAAGTAGCTCGCCTGCAGAAAAAGTGTGAGCACCCCTGCTAAAGACCATCAAAGCATAACTGCCAGGGCCCTGGTTTCTAATATCCAATGAGGTAAGGGTATGGGCAAATGTTTTAACCAAAGACAACAATCATAAATGAATCTTTCGGTACATACACAATGTTGACATCTATAGTTACATTTTGATAAACAATCATAAATGAATCTTTCAGCACACACAATGTTGCCATCTATAGTTATATTTTGATAAAGACGGAGAAAAACACGCTACTCGTAAACGGCGCATGCAACAACAACAACAACAACAAACATGGCTGTAGACCTGAAGTTAACTCATGAAATGCAACCTTTACCAAAAACGATGCTTATTTATCCTGGAGAATGGTGATACCAATGTCTTTGACCCAGACACACACAAAGAAGTGGTAGACCTCCATGCTTTTCCAAGTTTCATCCGTTGTGTAGTGTAGAATGTGCACAATAGTTCCATATGTCTGGGAACGCAGACAACAGATAATCCTTGATATCACTCCACAAATCTATTTTTTGATAAAGTATAGGGATTAGAGATGCGCGGATAGGCAATTATTTCATCCGCAACCGCATCACAAAAGTCGTCAACCATCCGCATCCACCCGAACTAACATTTAATCAAAACCGCACCCGCCCGTTGTTATATATCTAATATAGACGATGCAAGGCATTAGTGAGGTTATAAAGCTTTTGCCTGTTAAAGAAAGGAGACTGATCCAATGCAGCAGAGACATTCAATGCGCGCCACGCTGTCACGGCCCAGACGCACACCAGTGCGCAATCATCTGGGAGCCGCGCTGAGCGCACCTCCAAGCGCGTAGAGGTGCGATGTCCCTCGCACCCGCGGCGGCTCCACCCGGGCTCGCGCCCGAGGCTTCAGCGTGCACCGCGGCGGCTATCCTACTCGTCGCGGCCTAGCCCTCGCGGCTCTTGCTGCCGGCGACGGCCGGGTATGGCCCCGACGCTCCAGCGCCATCCATTTTCAGGGCTAGTTGATTCGGCAGGTGGGTTGTTACACACTCCTTAGCGGGTTCCGACTTCCATGGCCACCGTCCTGCTGTCTATATCAACCAACACCTTTTCTGGGGTCTGATGAGCGTCGGCATCGGGCGCCTTAACCCGGCGTTCGGTTCATCCCGCAGCGCCAGTTCTGCTTACCAAAAGTGGCCCACTCGGCTCACCAGGGTGAGCCCCACCCCTTTCGTGAGCGCACTGCGCGCGGAGTGACCCCTGTTACGCGCCCCCTGTTACGCGCCCCCGGCAACGGGGGTGGCGGGCAGGTAAGCTGCTTACCTGCTGCGCGTGACGCCGGCCGCGGCGAAGGCGGACGAGGCGGGGTGTCGGTGCGGTGGGCGCGGTGGTGACCCTGGACGTGCGTCGGGCCCTTCTCGCGGATCACCTCAGCTACGGCTCCCGGTGGGGCCCTCTCGGGGGAAGGGGCCTCGGTCCCGGACCCCGGCGAGGCGTCCCTTCTCCGCTCCGTAAAAGTGTCCATCTCTTCTTTTTTTTCTTCTTCTGTTGTGGCATATGCTGCAGGTGCCTGCTCGTTTTTCGTATGTGGGTAACAACATTTAACTATGTATATATATTTCCCAATTGGTTTAACTGCCACCCGCTTGAATCTATTTAAAATCTAATTTTTTTAAATTTCAACCGCCCGACCTGACCCACGGATAAAATCTAATTTTTTTTTATTTCAACCGCCCGACCCGCGGATAATCCGCGGACTCCGCGGTTGTGTCCGCAAACCGCGCATCTCTAATAGGGATCTATTCCATTGCATGTTGGATTTTTTGCTGGTGTCTGCTTTTTGCAGGAAGATTTAAGCCTCTTTTGTACTCAGATAGCTTGTGTGCTGCTTGATGTACAACAGCCATCTCGGCTTGGTTGACTACCACTGTTTTTTAACTTCCAGGAAGAAGTCACATGATGCAATATAAGCAATTGACATAACGGCAACAGCGGTGGCTGCAATATCTTCCTCGAAGTGGAGTCTCGCTGTGTGAGATTTTACGAGAATTAATACAAAAACAGCCTTTAATGGAAACTCCTACAAGTCCATCCATCCATCCATCCATCCATCCATCCATCCATCTTCTTCCGCTTATCCGAGGTCGGGTCGCGGGGGCAGCAGCCTAGGCAGGGAAGCCCAGACTTCCCTCTCCCCAGCCACTTCGTCCAGCTCTTCCTGTGGGACCCCGAGGCGTTCCCAGGCCAACCGGGAGACATAGTCTTCCCAACGTGTCCTGGGTCTTCCCCGCGGCCTCCTACCGGTCGGACGTGCCCTAAACACCTCCCTAGGGAGGCGCTCGGGTGGCATCCTGACCAGATGCCCGAACCACCTCATCTGGCTCCTCTCGATGTGGAGGAGCAGCGGCTTTACTTTGAGCTCCCCCCGGATGGCAGAGCTTCTCACCCTATCTCTAAGGGAGAGCCCCGCCACCCGGCGGAGGAAACTCATTTCGGCCGCTTGTACCCGTGATCTTGTCCTTTCGGTCATAACCCAAAGCTCATGACCATAGGTGAGGATGGGAACGTAGATCGACCGGTAAATTGAGAGCTTTGCCTTCCGGCTCAGCTCCTTCTTCACCACAACGGATCCATACAGCGTCCGCAGTACTGAAGACGCCGCACCGATCCGCCTGTCGATCTCACGATCCACTCTTCCCTCACTCGTGAACAAGACTCCGAGGTACTTGAACTCCTCTACTTGGGGCAAGATCTCCTCCCCAACCCGGAGATGGCACTCCACCCTTTTCCGGGCGAGAACCATGGACTCGGACTTGGAGGTGCTGATTCTCATCCCAGTCGCTTCACACTCGGCTGCGAACCGATCCAGTGAGAGCTGAAGATCCTGGCCAGATGAAGCCATCAGGACCACATCATCTGCAAAAAGCAGAGACCTAATCCTGCAGCCACCAAACCAGATCCCCTCAACGCCTTGACTGCGCCTAGAAATTCTGTCCATAAAAGTTATGAACAGAATCGGTGACAAAGGGCAGCCTTGGCGGAGTCCAACCCTCACTGGAAACGTGTCCGACTTACTGCCGGCAATGCGGACCAAGCTCTGGCACTGAGCATACAGGGAGCGGACTGCCACAATCAGACAGTCCGATACCCCATACTCTCTGAGCACTTCCCACAGGACTTCCCGAGGGACACGGTCGAATGCCTTCTCCAAGTCCACAAAACACATGTAGACTGGTTGGGCAAACTCCCATGCACCCTCAAGGACCCTGCCGAGAGTATAGAGCTGGTCCACAGTTCCACGACCAGGACGAAAACCACACTGTTCCTCCTGAATCCGAGGTTCGACTATCCGGCGTAGCCTCCTCTCCAGTACACCTGAATAGACCTTACCGGGAAGGCTGAGGAGTGTGATCCCACGATAGTTAGAACACACCCTCCGGTTCCCCTTCTTAAAGAGAGGAACCACCACCCCGGTCTGCCAATCCAGAGGTACCGCCCCCGATGTCCACGCGATGCTGCAGAGTCTTGTCAACCAAGACAGCCCCACAGCATCCAGAGCCTTAAGGAACTCCGGGCGGATCTCATCTATGACTCCTACAAGTCATAAATGTATAACTGCAATGGAAACAAAAGCTACTGACGATTACACACTTTTCTGGCAAAGCCCACTGAATTGTAGGTACACCTTCACCTCCAGGAAGGGATCTTGAAATCAAAACCTGAAGTAGATGGAAAAAAAACCCTTCCCTTGTGCAGAGGGTGAAGTCTTTGACAGGCCGAGCATCGCCGAATGAAAGAGTAATGCTCCTGTCCTTGTTGGGACAGGTGAAAGTGTCGACAGCGGAGGATATCAAAATACACTTTCAGCACATGATGACATGTTCAAGAGTGTTTCCGTGTTCTAAGCTCTGGCATACAAACATTGGCCCTTCCTGCCCAAAATACATTTTAATCAACACCTTGTTCAAATGTTCCTGGAACAATTCCTTCTGCTGGGTGTATTTGCCTGGCCATGCAATGCCAACACAGGAAGGAACGTGCATAGCTTAGCGTTGAGAAGAAGGTGCAGAAGAAAAACCAAACGTTGCATCGGCAACAAGAATCACTTTCACCGTTGTCATTGCGCTTGAAACTGAGTGGAAGAGTTTACAGTGCTACTTCGGCTTAGGAGTACTTCAGTTTTTTGGGATACAAGGTTTCCATCGGTTAATTGTTCCGAGAAAGAACGCCGCCTTCTGAATGCAGCCATAACTGTGATGTGGCCCTCGTTTAGAACGAGTCTGTTCTATTGTATTGTTTTTGCTACAATATTCGTTATCTAAAAGTCAGTTTTTCTTAATTATTTGTTTTTCTGGGGGGGAACCCAGCATGGATTCATTTGATGTCAACTTATTGCAATGGAGAACATTGAGTTGAGATATTTTGGGTTAGGAGCTTGGTCACAGTAGCAATGGAACTTAAAATCCAAGGTACCAATGTCTTTGTATTTCCATGATTACAGTTTCATCAAAAAATGTTCTGACAACGAAACATATTAAAAAGGTCCATTGGATGGCACCATTTGATAAAAATACACATACCGTATTTTCCGCACTATTAGCCGCACCTAAAAACCACAAATTTACTCAAAAGCTGACAGTGCGGCTTTTAACCCGGTGCGCTTTATATATGGATTAATATTACGATTCATTTTCATAAAGTTTCGATCTCGCAACTTCGGTAAACAGCCGCCATCTTTTTTCCCGGTAGAACAGGAAGCGCTTCTTCTTCTACGCAAGCAACCGCCAAGGTAAGCACCCGCCCCCATAGAACAGGAAGCGTTTCTTCTTCTACTGTAAGCAACCACCCGCCCGCGTAGAAGAAGAAAAAACGCGCGGATATACCGTACGTTTCATTTCCTTTGTGTGTTTACATCTGTAAAGACCACAAAATGGCTCCTACTAAGCGTCAGGGATCCGGTTCATGAAAAGACGCAATCTCTCCATCCGCACACGGATTACCGGTACTATTTCACAGCAACTGATATTCCTGTGAACCGCACTAGATACAACGGGAGCACGTACGGTGAATATTCGCACCACAGGGAATGAGAAGTCATCCTTCACTGTGGTTCTAGCTTGCCATGCTAATGGCCAGAAACTTCCACCCATGGTGATATTCAAAAGGAAGACCTTGCCAAAAGAGACCTTTCCAGCCGGCGTCATCATAAAAGCTAACTCGAAGGGATGGATGAAGAAAAGATGAGCGAGTGGTTAAGGTAAGTTTAAGTTTACGCGAAGAGGCCGGGTGGCTTTTTTCACGCAGCTCTGTCCATGTTGATATACGTATGTTTGTGATTGCACATTTGCGTACATTTTGGGAGTGAACAGAGTTGTTAGAACGCTGGTTTTTAATATATTATTAAAGTTTGACTGACCTATCTGACTGTTTTTTTGACATTCCTTTAGCGCAGTTAGATGCGGCTTACAACACCGGGCGGCTTATAGGTGGACAAAGTTTTGAAATATGCCGTTCATTGAAGGCGCGGCTTTTAACCCAGGGCGCCTTATGGTGCGGAAAATACAATAAATAGATTTGAGTGTAAAAAATACTATTGATATCCCTTGTCCAGACCTTGAATGACAAGGATGTCTGCTACAGACCAGAAGGACTGTTTTCACTGCTGGACTCTGGAAAGAGGTTCCGCAGCATCCGTAGCAGAACCTCCAGGTTCTGTAACAGCTTCTTCCCTCAGGTCATAAGGCTCTTGAACGCATCAAAATAATCCCCTCAATTCCCCCCAAAAAACGGATTAACTGGCTGGACAATATGACATACATCCATAAATGTGCAATATTCTTATCTGTACAGTAATCTATATCTGTACCTTATTTTGTAAATACAAACACTCTGTACCTCATTGCTCTTTTATCCTGCGCTACAACCAGCTAATGCAACACAATTCCGTTCTTATCTGTACTGTTAAGTTCAAATTTTAACGACAATAAAGGAAGTCTAAGTCTCTAAGAGTAAGTTGCTCAAAACCACCATTATCAAAGCCAAAAAATGAATCTGCTCCACTAAATAAAGCCTTGTTGTGACATACAGTATACTTGGCACCGATTTATGCAACATCAAGTGTAGCGTGTCTAGTCTATTGTCCTCCTTTTTAACGGCCCTAGTTAATGATTTACCTGGAGTATTTACCGGTGAGTTTACAAACTGCGAGCCGAGCTAGGAAATCCTACTCTACAGAACACAGGATCTATGTCACGTCTACTGTCCATTGAGGCACACACTATGTGGTATTAACACGGTAAATAAATAACATACAACAAGATCAATGAATCCATAAGAATGGTTTATTAGTCTTAGTTGTATGAATAATCAAACAAAAGGTGTGACAACTCACATTGACAGAACAAGCTAGCCTGACATACTAAAACCCCAGTCGTGCAATTGCTTGGCATGACAAGAGCATTTGGCCCGCTGACATGTGGCTTCTGTTGCTGGCAAGCACCGCTAGAAATCCTTGCAGCTTTGCATGCAACACACAAGCTCGGAATTCACAGTCCCTGATGTTTTTGACGGGCGCAAGTCCTTGCACGCCCGTGTGTCTACGCAGTGCATGTGCAACTGTACACATCTCCACTGAGGGAAGTCCCTACCTTGAACCCTGAGGAGAAGCACTGTTTGAACTAGATAAGGTCCATACTGGTGCCGTTGACCCCGGTGCCAGCTGGCTCAACGGACAAACCCCAAACCTCGTTATAGTCATCTTGTCTCAAATATTCATTTATATTTGCCTTCTTTAATTATTTCAGAATGTTTCGTTGTCTGTGGGGACTCAAGTTTCAAGAATTATCTGGCGCAGTGGTGACAATAGCTGTGGTCTGCCTTCTTCATAATAATAACAAAATGAACCATTTTGGCAACCGCATCCTTTGCAAAGTTAATATATTTCAATTTAACTGCTTCTCTATAATTTTCAAGTGAATAAGTGCCTTATACAGTATTGTAGACTTTGTGAGAGCCAACAACGATTACTTTGGACAAATGATGATCCAGAAACTTATATTTTTGATCCTGGATGATCTACCAAGTTTTAGAAGCTCTGCTAAACAAATCCAGCTTTAAAGAAACACTAAGCATCATGTAGCAGTATTGCTAAGTGCTAAACAAGAAATGCAAACTACAAACATAATTAAAGCTGCAAGCAGCATTGGTCGGGCCCGCGTATTTGGCAGGTGCTAGTCCTAAGTGTCCCAATACTTTTGTCTACTTTTAGTCTGAAGTGTCCCAAGACTTTTGTCTAGTGTACCTACCTTGTCTGCATTGTGTGGGCATGTTGGTGCTTCCTGCTTTTGAGCAGTCATCTTAAAAAAAACAGCAGCGCAGCAGCATCAGTGCAGCGGGTCTTTGAAGGGTCATAAAATCAAAACCGGAGCAGGTATTAAAAAGCTGTTCTACACTTTTATACACAAGGGTTCAATCTCTCTCCTGTGTTAGTTTGAAGCCTAAACGACAAACGCGCTCAGAGGAGATAGATTTTGAAGGAAGGTGACCGGTTTTTACAAAAATGTTGTTTTGAAGGGGGAATAGCAAACTTCCTGTTGATTTTTGCTGGGGGTTGTCAGTTTATGAAATGTAGGTCTAAGTGAGACCTACATTGAAGTTTTTGTTTCATGTCTCTGCGACCTTCCCAGTGGGAGTTACAGGCAGTTTTGTCATTTTTTTTCTTCCGAGGAGCATGAACGGACAAACCCCAAACCTTGTTATAGTCATCTTGTCTCAAATATTCATTTATATTTGCCTTCTTTAATTATTTCAGAATGTTTCGTTGTCTGTGGGCACTCGACACATTTCAAGAATTATCTGGCGCAGTGGTGACAATAGCTGTGGTCTGCCTTCTTCATAATAATAACAAAATGAACCATTTTGGCAACCGCATCCTTTGCAAAGTTAATATATTTCAATTTAACTGCTTCTCTATAATGTTCAAGTGAATAAGTGCCTTATACAGTATTGTAGACTTTGTGAGAGCCAACAACGATTACTTTGGACAAATGATGATCCAGAAACGTATATTTTTGATCCTGAATATAAGAGGATGATCTACCAAGTTTTAGAAGCTCTGCTAAACAAATCCAGCTTTAATGAAACACTAAGCATCATGTAGCAGTATTGCTAAGTGCTAAACAAGAAATGCAAACTACAAACATAATTAAAGCTGCAAGCAGCATTGGTCGGGCCCGCGTATTTGGCAGGTGCTAGTCCTAAGTGTCCCAATACTTTTGTCTACTTTTAGTCTGAAGTGTCCCAAGACTTTTGTCTAGTGTACCTACCTTGTCTGCATTGTGTGGGCATGTTGGTGCTTCCTGCTTTTGAGCAGCCATCTTAAAAAAAACAGCAGCGCAGCAGCATCAGTGCAGCGGGTCTTTGAAGGGTCATAAAATCAAAACCGGAGCAGGTATTAAAAAGCTGTTCCATACTTTTATACACAAGGGTTCAATCTCTCTCCTGTGTTAGTTTGAAGCCTAAACGACAAACGCGCTCAGAGGAGATAGATTTTGAAGGAAGGTGACCGGTTTTTACAAAAATGTTGTTTTGAAGGGGGAATAGCAAACTTCCTGTTGATTTTTGCTGGGGGTTGTCAATTTATGAAATGTAGGTCTAAGTGAGACCTACATTGAAGTTTTTGTTTCATGTCTCTGCGACCTTCCCAGTGGGAGTTACAGGCAGTTTTGTCATTTTTTTCTTCCGAGGAGCATGAACGGACAAACCCCAAACCTTGTTATAGTCATCTTGTCTCAAATATTCATTTATATTTGCCTTCTTTAATTATTTCAGAATGTTTCGTTGTCTGTGGGGACTCGACACGTTTCAAGAATTATCTGGCGCAGTGGTGACAATAGCTGTGGTCTGCCTTCTTCATAATAATAACAAAATGAACCATTTTGGCAACCGCATCCTTTGCAAAGTTAATATATTTCAATTTAACTGCTTCTCTATAATGTTCAAGTGAATAAGTGCCTTATACAGTATTGTAGACTTTGTGAGAGCCAACAACGATTACTTTGGACAAATGATGATCCAGAAACGTATATTTTTGATCCTGGATGATCTACCAAGTTTTAGAAGCTCTGCTAAACAAATCCAGCTTTAATGAAACACTAAGCATCATGTAGCAGTATTGCTAAGTGCTAAACAAGAAATGCAAACTACAAACATAATTAAAGCTGCAAGCAGCATTGGTCGGGCCCGCGTATTTGGCAGGTGCTAGTCCTAAGTGTCCCAATACTTTTGTCTACTTTTAGTCTGAAGTGTCCCAAGACTTTTGTCTAGTGTACCTACCTTGTCTGCATTGTGTGGGCATGTTGGTGCTTCCTACTTTTGAGCAGCCATCTTAAAAAAACAGCAGCATCAGTGCAGCTGGTCTTTGAAGGGTCATAAAATCAAAACCGGAGCAGGTATTAAAAAGCTGTTCTATACTTTTATACACAAGGGTTCAATCTCTCTCCTGTGTTAGTTTGAAGCCTAAACGACAAACGCGCTCAGAGGAGATAGATTTTGAAGGAAGGTGACCGTTTTTTACAAAAATGTTGTTTTGAAGGGGGAATAGCAAACTTCCTGTTGATTTTTGCTGGGGGTTGTCCATTTATGAAATGTAGGTCTAAGTGAGACCTACATTGAAGTTTTTGTTTCATGTCTCTGCGACCTTCCCAGTGGGAGTTACAGGCAGTTTTGTCATTTTATTTCTTCCGAGGAGCATGAACGGACAAACCCCAAACCTTGTTATAGTCATCTTGTCTCAAATATTCATTTATATTTGCCTTCTTTAATTATTTCAGAATGTTTCGTTGTCTGTGGGGACTCGACACGTTTCAAGAATTATCTGGCGCAGTGGTGACAATAGCTGTGGTCTGCCTTCTTCATAATAATAACAAAATGAACCATTTTGGCAACCGCATCCTTTGCAAAGTTAATATATTTCAATTTAACTGCTTCTCTATAATGTTCAAGTGAATAAGTGCCTTATACAGTATTGTAGACTTTGTGAGAGCCAACAACGATTACTTTGGACAAATGATGATCCAGAAACGTATATTTTTGATCCTGGATGATCTACCAAGTTTTAGAAGCTCTGCTAAACAAATCCAGCTTTAATGAAACACTAAGCATCATGTAGCAGTATTGCTAAGTGCTAAACAAGAAATGCAAACTACAAACATAATTAAAGCTGCAAGCAGCATTGGTCGGGCCCGCGTATTTGGCAGGTGCTAGTCCTAAGTGTCCCAATACCTTTGTCTACTTTTAGTCTGAAGTGTCCCAAGACTTTTGTCTAGTGTACCTACCTTGTCTGCATTGTGTGGGCATGTTGGTGCTTCCTGCTTTTGAGCAGCCATCTTAAAAAAAACAGCAGCGCAGCAGCATCAGTGCAGCGGGTGTTTGAAGGGTCATAAAATCAAAACCGGAGCAGGTATTAAAAAGCTGTTCTATACTTTTATACACAAGGGTTCAATCTCTCTCCTGTGTTAGTTTGAAGCCTAAACGACAAACGCGCTCAGAGGAGATAGATTTTGAAGGAAGGTGACCGGTTTTTACAAAAATGTTGTTTTGAAGGGGGAATAGCAAACTTCCTGTTGATTTTTGCTGGGGGTTGTCAATTTATGAAATGTAGGTCTAAGTGAGACCTACATTGAAGTTTTTGTTTCATGTCTCTGCGACCTTCCCAGTGGGAGTTACAGGCAGTTTTGTCATTTTTTTCTTCCGAGGAGCATGAACGGACAAACCCCAAACCTTGTTATAGTCATCTTGTCTCAAATATTCATTTATATTTGCCTTCTTTAATTATTTCAGAATGTTTCGTTGTCTGTGGGGACTCGACACGTTTCAAGAATTATCTGGCGCAGTGGTGACAATAGCTGTGGTCTGCCTTCTTCATAATAATAACAAAATGAACCATTTTGGCAACCGCATCCTTTGCAAAGTTAATATATTTCAATTTAACTGCTTCTCTATAATTTTCAAGTGAATAAGTGCCTTATACAGTATTGTAGACTTTGTGAGAGCCAACAACGATTACTTTGGACAAATGATGATCCAGAAACGTATATTTTTGATCCTGGATGATCTACCAAGTTTTAGAAGCTCTGCTAAACAAATCCAGCTTTAATGAAACACTAAGCATCATGTAGCAGTATTGCTAAGTGCTAAACAAGAAATGCAAACTACAAACATAATTAAAGCTGCAAGCAGCATTGGTCGGGCCCGCGTATTTGGCAGGTGCTAGTCCTAAGTGTCCCAATATTTTTGTCTACTTTTAGTCTGAAGTGTCCCAAGACTTTTGTCTAGTGTACCTACCTTGTCTGCATTGTGTGGGCATGTTGGTGCTTCCTACTTTTGAGCAGCCATCTTAAAAAAACAGCAGCATCAGTGCAGCGGGTCTTTGAAGGGTCATAAAATCAAAACCGGAGCAGGTATTAAAAAGCTGTTCTATAATTTTATACACAAAGGTTCAATCTCTCTCCTGTGTTAGTTTGAAGCCTAAACGACAAACACGCTCAGAGGAGATAGATTTTGAAGGAAGGTGACCGGTTTTTACAAAAATGTTGTTTTGAAGGGGGAATAGCAAACTTCCTGTTGATTTTTGCTGGGGGTTGTCAATTTATGAAATGTAGATCTCAGTGAGACCTACATTGAAGTTTTTGTTTCATGTCTCTGCGACCTTCCCAGTGGGAGTTACAGGCAGTTTTGTCATTTTTTTCTTCCGAGGAGCATGAACGGACAAACCCCAAACCTTGTTATAGTCATCTTGTCTCAAATATTCATTTATATTTGCCTTCTTTAATTATTTCAGAATGTTTCGTTGTCTGTGGGGACTCGACGCGTTTCAAGAATTATCTGGCGCAGTGGTGACAATAGCTGTGGTCTGCCTTCTTCATCATAATAACAAAATGAACCATTTTGGCAACCGCATCCTTTGCAAAGTTAATATGTTTCAATTTAACTGCTTCTCTATAATTTTCAAGTGAATAAGTGCCTTATACAGACTTTGTGAGAGCCAAAAACGATTACTTTGGACAAATGATGATCCAGAAACTTATATTTTTGATCCTGAATATAAGAGGATGATCTACCAAGTTTTAGAAGCTCTGCTAAACAAATCCAGCTTTAATGAAACAGTGTTTCCCACAGGACAGGCATCTATTTGTGCTGGTGTGGTCGGGGAGCGGGCGGCGGCAGCGGCGATGACCAAGAAGAACGCGGAGTTGGAATATAATTACAACATTTTATGACAGATTTGAACAATTAGTGATTCACTGAAATATATTTATTAATTGTGGTTCTTACAAAAAATATATCTTATAAAATATAAAAGCTAAAATGTCTCTTAAAGCTCTGCCCCTTTAATTAGTGAATACTAAATAATTTAACTTTAGCCTACTACTACAACCATATTATTTACCAGCAACATGAAGTGAAACAGAGGCAGAGGTGTCCTGCCACAGTCAGTCAACCTCCTCCTCCTCCTCCTGCTGCTGCTGAACAGGTCGCACCTGTGGTCCGGACTGTAGGCCTACCTCCTCTCCAAGTCGAGCCCTTTTCGGCCGTTGAAAATATTTTTCTATACTCATCTGTGTGAAGGAGTGAACATCCAACATTAGAATTTATTACTAACGAGCAGAAGCGCTCTATGTACAGTGCCGTCTAACCTTAAGCGGCAGCAGCTCAACACATGCAGGGTTCAACGTTAAGGTTTTTTTCTACTTGCCTGACTTCTCAAATCTACTTGCCCCAATATTTTTACTTGTCCTGCCTAGGTTTTTTTCTGGCTGTGTAGTGCTCATGGCTTCTATCTTACTAAAATTCTTCCCGTTGACTATTTACAACACTACACAGTATTTATTATTATTATTATTATTATATATAATGGCATTGCATACATGTAAAATTAAATGCTATTTCACATTATTTGACCAGTAGCAGTTACACTCATCTGAACAGGTCAGCCACCTGTTTAAAGCCCGATCACAGTTGAAATCTTGAAATGAAGGGCCTTTAATGGCCAAAACATTAACCTGGACAACATTTTAACAGCTGGTTGGCTCAGATTTGATTCTTTTCATTGCATTCACATGCTGCAGTGGACAGTGGACAATTTAGCTTCAGTCCATGTGTGTTTATTGACAACAGGGTTATAACCTGGACACGTTAGCTCGTCGGTATTGTAACACGTGACTGTTACTACGTGCGTCTGCCCGGCCCTCGAGTCAAACAGCGGCGGCGTTAATGAAGCAGCGTCAGGCGAAACCGTCAGTGAAACGCTCGGTGAAATCGCGGATTAACGTTAAATATATGACGAGCCGCGAGCGATGCAGCTATAACCTATCTACCTATAACACCTGTAAAAATGAAGCAATGCTACCACGCTAGCACCAAGCTGCTAACTATCGCCAAAAGGCACCATTTAAGTTTTTTTCCCCATGGCATGCTGGATCAAGGCTTTCAGCAGCTTTTGGACGTTTGAGGTAGAAACGTAGGAAGCGCCATCATTATGAAAAGTAGCCGGCGAGTATTTTGATCCCGTCCGTCCGTCCGTCCGTCCCTCTTCTTCTTCTTCTTCTTCTTCTTCTGGCCCACCAGGTGAATTAAGTGCTATTAGCGGAGTTACAATGCATAGTAGGCTACCGCCACCTACTGCACCGGAGGTGTAACTACAAGCAACATTCACAGACAGTCCCATTGCTTTTATGAGCGGTCGAGCGAGTCAAAAGCCGAAAAATCCATTTGTGGCGGACGTAATTCTTTCGTGGCGGGCCGCCACAAATAAATGAATGTGTGGGAAACACTGTGAAACACTAAGCATCATGTAGCAGTATTGCTAAGTGCTAAAACAAGAAATGCAAACTACAAACATAATAAAGTGATCGCTTACTGTACAATGCCTGCTCTCACTGCGATGACAACTGATAGGATGTCCATATCTTCCTGTTTAGATGAACAATTAATAATGATGTATCATTGCGCCGCTAAAAATAGTTTGTCTGCGTTAGCGCTTATAACAACATTAGTAATATTTGGTTAATACTCAAGTCACGATATGTAATTAAATTGTTGGCGGGTTTTGGATAATTATTTAGAGAGTTTTGTGGGCGAAATAGAGAGCCCCCATTGTTGACTCCATTGTTAGCGGCGTTTTTTCAAGTATTTATTTACGACTTAGAACTCATTGAAAAAAAGAAAAAAATATGTCTTGTATAAGGATTAGGGATGTCCCGATCCGATATTTGGATCGAATCGGCTGCCGATATTTGCCAAAAATTGCGTATTTTTGCATTTTCCAGCACACCTTCAACACATCCACAGGTCTGTGGATTCTCACGCAGTTGCTTTTAGCTGCTGGCATTACAAGACAGGCTCTTCTCACTCTTTCCTGTGTCTCCCTCTCACAGACAGCAAGTGCACCTTCTTACACACGTCACATACTGTCACGACATACGTCACATACTGTCACGTCATACGTCACATACGTATACGTCTTCCCCGAGCAGAGAGGTAGCAGCATGGCTAACGTTAGCTGTGATGCTAGCGCAGCCGTGAGAGCAACGCTCCCTCTAAGGTGCTCGCCTGTGCAATTGCGCACTGTTTAAGCGTCCTCTGCGCATAGCAATTCTATGCCACGCACAAAATCAAATAAAAAAATAAGCGCATAACAATTTTCGACACACGGACACGACAGAGAAAACAGTTTTCGTCATCATTGTTCAAATATTGTGACGTCTGTCGAGACGCTTATCTCCATTCGGTGCCACACGCCCACACCATCAAAATGCCGAGGCAAAAATTTCCACATCAACACCGTATGAAAAAATTTTTGATTTTTTTTAGTTGTGATTTCCTTCTCTGCATGAAAGTTTAAAAGTAGCAAATATTAATGCAGTATGAAGAAGAATGTTTTAATGTAGACATGCAAGCCTTGAAAGAAAATGTTGAAAATCAAGACTACATTTCCTGCAAATGGGTGCATTTCTACCCTATATTTGAACTTTAGATTTATTCTCATATCAAACTCTTTTGGCTGTCTTTTTGACTATTGATTATCTTGTGTGATGACTGCATTATGATGATAGTATATATCTGATAGTATATATCTGTATCATGAATCAATTTAAGTGGACCCCGACTTAAACAAGTTGAAAAACTTATTGGGGTGTTACCATTTAGTGGTCAATTGTACGGAATATGTACTTCACTGTGCAACCTACTAATAAAAGTCTCAATCAATCAATCAAAACACATAGAATCATCATACTGCTGTGATTATATGCATCAAGTGTTCATTCAAGGCTAAGGCAAAATATCGAGATATATATTGTGTATCGCAATATGTCCTTAAAGTATCGCAATATAAAAAAAAAGGCCATATCGCCCAGCCCTAGTTCAATGATGCCATTTCTGTTTGTCATGTATAATTTTGTCTATTTTGTGTTTATCCTTGAATAAACAGGTCAGTTTCTTGTTACCAACCATTGTGTATTATTCAAACTCCCCTAATTCAGCTGGCTAGTTGTTATCAAGAGTACTAAAACCCTTTTCAACATGATTCTGACAACTAAGTAGGCTAAATAACTTTAAACTTTAATACATGCTCGGATAGGCCAGTATCGGTCAGTATCGGTATCGGTCAGTATCGGTATCGGATCGGAAATGCAAAAACAACATCGGTATCGGATCGGAAGTGCAAAAACCTGGATCGGGACATCCCTAATAAGGATTGTGAATGATAAACAGCACATTACTGCCGGCAATGCGGACCAAGCTCTGGCACTGATCATACAGGGAGCGGACCGCCAAAATCAGACAGTCCGATACCCCATACTCTCTGAGCACTCCCCACAGGACTTTCCGAGGGAAGTCCTGTGGGGAGTGCTCAGAGAGTATGGGGTATCGGACTGTCTAACAAGGCATCTATTTATTTTAATTCAAAATATTTCAGTGTGTGCAAAAGTGCTTTTTGAGCACATTCAACACAACCGGGCTAACATTTTAACACCGTGACATCCCTGCGAGGCCAGAGGAGCGAGTATCTCCGCTGGAAGCTGGAGCACAATGTGACTTGTGGAGCAGAAAGGATGTTTTAGTGAAAGACGAGCGCTCGTGTAAAAAGAGTAGGAGCATGAGATGAAGGGTCAGATGCTGCAAGACAAGAAGGAGGGTTAAAGATAGAAGCACCAAGAAGAATGAAAGGAAAGCTAGAGAGGATGATGGAAGGTTACCAAGTCCGTGTTCCCTTCAATCCTGAGCTCTGCTCCCTGCTGTGGTAGAAATGAAATCAAAATCTCTGCTGCTTGACCAGAAGTCTGAACTTATCTATCCTCAATTATCATCAATCACACTGCATTCCTTCATCATCATCATCGACCCACGAGCGCAGCCTGGCACGGTCTAGTCACATAATTACCTTGGCATCTGTAACGGACTGCAGCCTCCCTCCTGATGACATAACCGCGTTGAGACCTCATCATCTCTGAGAAGCTTCCAGTCCAATACAACTCCACTTTCTCTTCACGGTGTGTGTGGGTGTCCTCCCACGGGACCTCGGTCTTACTTATACATTCATGCATTTGTGGCGTTCCGTAACAAATTGATTTCTGCGTCTTACAAGACATTTAAAAGGGAAACTGCAGTTTTTGGGGATTTTGCCAATAATTCATATATTTTTTAATGCATTCTAACTGGTAAATTAAAGTCGGCTTACAAATGGAGACTACAGGAACCATGAAGTCGTGACATCATTGCGTCTATTCAGACCAAAAAAGCGCCAACAATACTCCATTTACAATTTGTGACTTAAATATTAACCAAGTATTAGCGATATTGTTACTATAAGCCAGGGAATGTCACACTTGCGGGTCGGATCAGGTTCAATCCGGCCCGCGAGATGAGTTTGGCAAGAGCAAAAATTAGCTGCATTTTTTAATTAAAAGAAACTGCTGTTCAAAATGTGTCCACTTGATGTCACAATAGCAATTCTGTTAGGCAAGCATATAGTTTATTTTGGGGTAAGTATACCAAGCAAGAGGTACACGGTAATGTAAAACAAACAGGAGTAAAATGAACAATTGATATTAAAGTCCAAAGTTCGGACCCGGGGTGGACTGTGCATCAGTTGGGGACGTCTCTGTGCTGTTGACCTGTCTCCGCTCGAGATGGTCTCCTGCTGGCCCCACTATGGACTGGACTCTCACTATTATGTTAGATCCACTATGGACTGGACTCTCACACTATTATGTTAGATCCACTATGGACTGGACTCTCACACTATTATGTTAGATCCACTATGGACTGGACTCTCACTATTATGTTAGATCCACTATGGACTGGACTCTCACTATTATGTTAGATCCACTATGGACTGGACTCTCACACTATTATGTTAGATCCACTATGGACTGGAGTCTCACACTATTATGTTACATCCCCTATGAACTGGACTCTCACACTATTATGTTAGATCTACCATGGACTGGACTCTCACAATATTATGTTAGATCCACTATGGCCTGGACTCTCACTATTACGTAAGATCCACTATGGACTGGACTCTCACACTATTATTGTAGATCCACTATGGACTGGACTCTCACACTATTATGTTTGATCCACTATGGACTGGACTCTCACTATTATGTTAGATCCCCTATGGACTGGACTCTCACACTATTATGTTAGATCCACTATGGACTGGACTCTCACTATTATGTTAGATCTACTATGGACTGGACTCTCACAATATTATGTTAGATCCACTATGGACTGGACTCTCACACTATTATGTTAGATCCACTATGGACTGGACTCTCACATTATTATGTTAGATCCCCTATGGACTGGACTCTCACACTATTATGTTAGATCCACTATGGACTGGACTCTCACTATTATGTTAGATCCACTATGGACTGGACTCTCACAATATTATGTTAGATCCACTATGGACTGAACTCTCTCACTATTATGTTAGATCCACTATGGACTGGACTCTCACACTATTATGTTAGATCCACTATGGACTGGACTCTCACTATTATGTTAGATCCACTATGGACTGGACACTCACACTATTATGTTAGATCCACTATGGACTGGACTCTCACTATTATGTTAGATCCACTATGGACTGGACTCTCACACTATTATGTTAGATCCACTATGGACTGGACTCTCACTATATTATGTTAGATTCACTATGGACTGGACTCTCACTATTATGTTAGATCCACTATGGACTGTACTCTCACTATTATGTTAGATCCACTATGGACTGGACTCTCACACTATTATGTTAGATCCACTATGGACTGGACTCTCACTATTATGTTGGATCCACTATGGACTGGACTCTCACTATTATGTTAGATCCACTATGGACTGGACTCTCACTATTATGTTAGATCTACTATGGACTGGACTCTCACTATTATGTTAGATCCACTATGGACTGGACTCTCACTATTATGTTAGATCCACTATGGACTGGACTCTCACACTATTATGTTAGATCCACTATGGACTGGACTCTCACACTATTATGTTAGATCCACTATGGCCTGGACACTCACACTATTATGTTAGATCCACGATGGACTGGACTCTCACTATTATGTTAGATCCACTATGGACTGGACTCTCACACTATTATGTTAGATCCACTATGGACTGGACTCTCACTATTATGTTAGATCCAATATGGACTGGACTCTCACTATTATGTTAGATCCACTATGGACTGGACTCTCACACTATTATGTTAGATCCACTATGGACTGGACTCTCACTATTATGTTAGATCCACTATGGACTGGACTCTCACACTATTATGTTAGATCCACTATGGACTGGACTCACACTATTATCTTAGATCCACTGTGGACTGGACTCTCACAATATTATGTTAGATCCACTATGGACTGGACTCTCACTATTATGTTAGATCTCCTATGGACTGGACTCTCACAGTATTATGTTAGATCCACTATGGACTGGACTCTCACACTATTATGTTAGATCCACTATGGACTGGACTCTCACACTATTATGTTACATCCCCTATGAACTGGACTCTCACACTATTATGTTAGATCCACTATGGACTGGACTCTCACACTATTATGTTAGATCTACTATGGACTGGACTCTCACACTATTATGTTACATCCCCTATGAACTGGACTCTCACACTATTATGTTAGATCCACTATGGACTGGACTCTCACTATTATGTTAGATCCACTATGGACTGGACTCTCACTATTATGTTAGATCTACCATGGACTGGATTCTCACAATATTATGTTAGATCCACTATGGACCGGACTCTCACACTATTATGTTACATCCCCTATGAACTGGACTCTCACACTATTATGTTAGATCCACTATGGACTGGACTCTCACTATTATGTTAGATCCACTATGGACTGGACTCTCACACTATTATGTTAGATCCACTATGGACTGGACTCTCACACTTCATCTTATTGTGGTAGTTTGTGGAAGACCGTTGAAGGCACAATGCCACGAATCATGAAAGTTTAAAGTAAGGCACTTTTGACTTGAGATGAAGCTGAAAGTTTGTGTAGTGACTTGTGCTGGATAAAACAACCAACAGCAGCAACATGATGTTTTACATAAGTCAAAATAGGCTGACTCGCGCAAGGATGTTTGGGTAAATTTCTACCATATATGGATAATCCGCTGACGTCACACTTGAACCAAATTCCAAATAGACTGAAGTAAGTTTGAAGAAAGGCAGGGTTGTTTTAGGAATATCTCTGCCATACCTCTACAGTTTTGGACTTATGCACATTCCAAATATACAAAACCAGGTACCAATAGGTAAGAAAAGTTGGTTTTGCATAATAGAGCCGCTTAAAAGACTCGCCTTACAGATGTGCGTCTAAATTTAACATCCCACAGCCTGGATCAATGAAACAGTCTCCTCCATGCTGCTGAGCCACAGAAAAATAACACCAGGAAACGATGCTTGAGATGAGTTGATATCATGTGGTCCTTTCATTATGCACGCTCCTGTTCTTCGTCATATACTTCCGATACTGGGAGACGAGGATGGGAAATCAAGCTCGATTCTTGCCAATTTCTGCATCGTTGAGCAAGTTTTAATGCAGAAATGTTTGCGGTCTTGCCTTGCCTGATGGTGAATCCAATTTCAACCACAGCCAGTCCTCCCTACCCAAACATGTCCATGTGGTCTAGTATGGCAGCTGCACATCCACAAAACAACATCCTTTCTCCTGCTGAGGTTCTCAATTATTACTAGATCGGCCTCGTGCCGGATAAACATCAGCGTTGAGACGGTATGAGAGACCAACAAAGCAATCTGGCATGGATCCTTCAGGATTGTGCGAGGGGAAGAGAAGATTGGCTCTGGGAGTCATTGGCGTTGGAGTGGGTCATTGACACATTCAGACTGGGACCAGGGCTTCAGAAACCCCCTTTACTACCAATTCACAACCTCAAATAATCGTGTGTAACCTACTGAAATGACATTATCTAGGATCAGGGTTGTGTTTGCAGTGTTGACTATCAGTAAAATCGCACTTAATGCCAGTCTATATGCTTGTATCTCTCTGGACTAGGGCTGGGTGGTAGGGCTTCATACTATCCCGTCTCGATTAACATCACAATTCCATCCATCCATCCATCTTCTTCCGCTTATCCGAGGTCGGGTCGCGGGGGCAGCAGCCTAAGCAGGGAAGCCCAGACTTCCCTCTCCCCAGCCACTTCGTCCAGCTCCTCCCGGGGGATCCCGAGGCGTTCCCAGGCCAGCCGGGAGAGATAGTCTTCCCAGCGTGTCCTGGGTCTTCCCCGTGGCCTCCTACCGGTCGGACGTGCCCGAAACACCTTCCTAGGGAGGCGCTCGGGTGGCATCCTGACCAGATGCCCGAACCACCTCATCTGGCTCCTCTCGATGTGGAGGAGCTTTACTTTGAGCTCCCCCCGAATGACAGAGCTTCTCACCCTATCTCTAAGGGAGAGCCCCGCCACTCGGCGGAGGAAACTCATTTCGGCCGCTTGTACCCGTGATCTTGTCCTTTCGGTCATGACCCAAAGCTCATGACCATAGGTGAGGATGGGAACGTAGATCGACCAGTAAATCGAGAGCTTTGCCTTCCGGCTCAGCTCCTTCTTCACCACAACGGATCCATACAGCGTCCGCATTACTGAAGACGCCGCACCGATCCGCCTGTCGATCTCACGATCCACTCTTCCCCCACTCGTGAACAAGACTCCGAGGTACTTGAACTCCTCCACTTGGGGCAAGATCTCCTCCCCAACCCGGAGATGGCACTCCACCCTTTTCCGGGAGAGAACCATGGACTCGGACTTGGAGGTGCTGATTCCCATCCCAGTCGCTTCACACTCGGCTGCGAACCGATCCAGTGAGAGCTGAAGATTTTGGCCGGAGGAAGCCATCAGGACCACATCATCTGCAAATAGCAGAGACCTAATCCTGCAGCCACCAAACCAGATACCCTCAACGCCCTGACTGCGCCTAGAAATTCTGTCCATAAAGGTTATGAACAGAATCGGTGACAAAGGGCAGCCTTGGCGGAGTCCAACCCTCACTGGAAACGTGTCCGACTTACTGCCGGCAATGCGGACCAAGCTCTGACACTGATCATACAGGGAGCGAACTGCCACAATAAGACAGTCCGTTACCCCATACTCTCTGAGCACTCCCCACAGGACTTCCCGGGGTACAGGGTCGAATGCCTTCTCCAAGTCCACAAAGCACATGTAGACTGGTTGGGCAAACTCCCATGCACCCTCAAGGACCCTGCCGAGAGTATAGAGCTGGTCCACAGTTCCACGACCAGGACGAAAACCACACTGTTCCTCCTGAATCCGAGGTTCGACTATCCGGCGTAGCCTCCTCTCCAGTACACCTGAATAGACCTTACCGGGAAGGCTGAGGAGTGTGATACCACGATAGTTGGAACACACCCTCCGGTTCCCCTTCTTAAAGAGATCACAATTCATTTTTTTTTTAATTAAAGTCAGATTGTCCCGTGCAGGATTATAGCAAGTACTGTTGCATCCTTACTGTTTACTACTGCAGTGTCTTGTAACAGACATGTCTGCCGTGTAATAATATATGCTAACAGCTGACAACTGTCATTTTGTTCATATGTATAATCATGTTTACTAGAGGTTAAACCTTACAGGTAACCCACACTCTGGTTCGTACCTGGTTTTATTTATGTGTTGGTACATTTTGTGAGAGTAAAAACAATGCATTCTGCAGTAAACAAAGCATCAGTGGTGTAGTGAATACTACAAGACTTTTACTTCAAATTAACATTTACTAAACAACACTTTCAAATGGGAAATTACCAGTGACGTGCGGTGAGGTTGATGGCTGGTGAGGCACTGACTTCATCACAGTCAGATTTACAAACATATGAACCCTAAAGAGTATCTTATTCACCATTTGATTGGCAGCAGTTAACGGGTTATGTTTAAAAGCTCATACCAGCATTCTTCCCTGCTTGGCACTCAGCATCAAGGCTTGGAATTGGGGGTTAAATCACCAAAAATTATTTCCGGGCGCGGCGCCGCTGCTGCCCACTGCTCCCCTCACCTCCCAGGGGGTGAACAAGGGGATGGGTCAAATGCAGAGGACACATTTCATTACACCTAGTGTGTGTGTGACAATCATTGCTACTTTAACTTAACTTTAACTTTACACATACCAACTGTAGCACACAAAAAAGCACATTTAATAAAAAAAAACGTTATTATGGTCTTACCTTTACTTACAAATTAAGTCCATGTGCCGCAACTAAAGCCCTCACTTCAACTTTCCACGTGCAAGATTGAATCTATTTAAAAAAGTGTAACCGAGGGTTTATAAATGTCGCCTATACTGTATGAAACTACAAAATAACAAACACGGAGGCTCCAGTTTACACCAGGACCACTTTATTTACCTTCTTTCAAAAAATTCCGCTCCACCCCATGTCATCACTTCCGCTCTTAGCGCCTTCAAAATAAGAGCTCGAGGCATATACTGTATAACAGCGCATAACAGGAACTTAACATCACAAAGAGGAAAGCCCATGAGAATAGGTTACAAAAGTTATTTAATAAGAAGCCAAAAAGTGCAAAAACAATAATGTTCATGTTGGAGGAGTTGTGAATTAGATACACCTGCAGTCTGCAGTTGCACCTAATGTTGTGGCCCTGCAGTCATTCACAACTCCTCCAACACCAACATTATTGTTTTTGCACTTTTTGGCTTCTTATGAAATAACTTTTTTAAATAGATTCAATCTTGCACGTGGAAAGTTTAAGTGTGGGCTTTAGTTGATATAACAATTCTACGGCGGGGTTGCAGGAGGCGGGGCTACTGGAGCCTCAGCCAGTGCGTCTTTTGCAGCCGTTTTATGATTGCTCAGCACAAGAAATACGTTACACACATACAGTTGTTGACAAAATACACTGTACATTATATACCTCAGCTAACTAAACTATGGAAATGTATAATATAATTCATATAGCAATACAGTCTCACTGCACAGCAGGCCAGCAGTTAGCCGAGTCCGGAATCCATGTTGAGGCACTGAGTGACGTGCCTCAACTGGCTGCTGTTCACCGCACCGTCTCTTCTCAGTATTTGAACGGCAAATGTGAAAATTCAGCGATTTTGAATAAAAATAATCTAAAACTGGTGAATTTAAATGGAAAATAACTTTATAGTATAATCACTTGATACATATAACAATTTAATTAATGATGGCAGGTGAGGCCATATGCTCTAGCATATTTTGAATACAATTACAAAGTGCAGTTTGAATTTGAAGTACTGTAAAATAATGAGCACCAACTAGGGGTGTAACGGTAAGTGTATTTGTATTGAACCATTTGGGTACGGGGGTTCCGGTTCGGTTCGGAGGTGTACCGAACGAGTTTCCACCCGGACATATTAAGTAGCGTAACGCACGTTGTGTAAACAATGCACACCGAGGCACAACACACGGCATGCTAGCAGCTAACGGGCTAGGATAGACTGACCATACGTCCTCTTTTCACCGGACATGTCCTCTTTTGCGGAGCTGTCAGGGCGGAGTTTCTTAAATGCCTCAAATGTCCGGCATTTTGAGTTAGGGTTGCGTGTATTTTCAATGTACGTTCACGGTTAAGAAGGGGTTAAAAACAAAACAAACAGCAGCATTGGTGATATATGTTATGTTATGTTACATAAAAAAAAGGGGGGGGGGGGGGGGTTGATGTGTGAGGGAGCGGGCTTGGGGTGGGGGCGGGGTTTGGTGGTAGCAGGGGTGTATAATGTAGCCCGGAAGAGTCAGGGCTGCATGGGATTCTGGGTGTTTGTTCTGTTGTGTTTATGTTGTGTTAAGGTGCAGATGTTCTCCCGAAATGTGTTTGTCATTCTTGTTTGGTTTTGGTTCAAAGTGTGGCGCATTATTAGTAAGAGTGTTAAACTTGTTTTATATGGTCACCGTCAGAGTAACTTGTGCGGCTGTTGACCAAGTATGCCTTGCTGTCACGTACGTGTGCAAGCAGAAGATATATATTGTATAACAAGTGTTGGGCTGGCACGCTGTTAATACAGATTGTAGAGGGCGCCAAATGTTGTACCATCAAGGCACGCCCTTATTATAGCTGTAAGGGTGAAAATCGGTGAATATTAATCCCGGGAGTTTTCTGCGAGAGGCACTGAAATCCGGAAGTCTCACGGGAAAATTGGGGGGTTCAGCAAGTAAGCTGCTGAGCCGCATCAGAGTGATCAAAGAGCCGCATGCGGCTCCGGAGCCGCGGGTTGCCGACCCCTGCACTAGGCGCTTTAAAAATGTGTTTTAGTATGACTTTACTAAGCTACGAAGCCACACCGCTTGATGGATTGTCGGTGCAGTCCGGATACCATAGTCAGACGTACTGTGCTTCAACAAACGGTGTTGTCATGGTGTTGTAGGAGTCAAAGGCCGAGTGTCAAAGGATGGCGCTAACTGTTTTAATCAAGACTTTTGTTTAAGACTTTATCTCCTCATCCTGGCTTCATGTGCAACAACAACATTAGAAAATGTATCTCCTGTTTCTTCATGGCTATTAGAGATGCGCGGTTTGCGGGCACAACCGCGGAGTCCGCGGATTATCCGCGGATCGGGCAGATGAAATAAAAAAAAATTAGATTTTATCCGCGGGTCGGGTCGGGTCGGGCGGTTGAAATAAAAAAAAATTAGATTTTAAATAGATTCAGGCGGGTGGCAGTTAAACCAATTGGGAAATATATATACATAGTTAAATGTTGTTACCCACATACGAAAAACGAGCAGGCACCTGCAGCATATGCCACAACAGAAGAAACAAAAAGAAAAGAGATGGACACTTTTACGGAGCGGAGAAGGGACGCCTCGCCGGGGTCCGGGACCGAGGCCCCTTCCCCCGAGAGGGCCCCACCGGGAGCCGTAGCTGAGGCGATCCGCGAGAAGGGCCCGACGCACGTCCAGGGTCACCACCGCGCCCACCGCACCGACACCCCGCCTCGTCCGCCTTCGACGCGGCCGGTGTCACGCGCAGCAGGTAAGCAGCTTACCTGCCCGCCACCCCCGTGGCCGGGGGCTCGTAACAGGGGTCACTCCGCGCGCTCCGCCCGCGCAGCTTACCTGCCCGCCACCCCTGTTGCCGGGGGCGCGTAACAGGGGTCACTCCGCGCGCAGTGCGCTCACGAAAGGGGTGGGGCTCACCCTGGTTGATATAGACAGCAGTTAGGACGGTGGCCATGGAAGTCGGAACCCGCTAAGGAGTGTGTAACAACCCACCTGCGGAATCAACTAGCCCTGAAAATGGATGGCGCTGGAGCGTCGGGCCCATACCCGGCCGTCGCCGGCAGCGAGACGCGCTTGGAGGTGCGCTCAGCGCGGCTCCCATATGATTGCGCACTGGTGTGCGTCTGGGTCGTGACAGCGTGGCACGCGAATGTCTGTGCTGCATTGGATCAGTCTCCTTTCTTTAACAGGCAAAAGCTTTATAACCTCACTAATGCCTTGCATCGTCTATATTAGATATATAACAACGGGCGGGTGCGGTTCTGATCAAATGTTACATCGGGTGGATGGCGGATGGTTGACGACATTCTGATGCGGTTGCGGATGAAATAATTGCCTATCACACTGCAGGATCGGATGTCGAATTCCGATTTTTTTTTGTCCAATCCGATCTTTTTATGTAGTCGTTTACATTACCAACAAGGCGACGTCTAATGTAACGCAATCTGACCTGCATGCGGACGTGATGTCACACGTGCTGCATTGTTTACGCAAGTAAACACGGCTTTCGTTCCAGTCCGTCTCATTCCTGCCGCATTTGTGGCACTTTCAAGGACAATTCAAGTCAACATTTTCAGAACTGAATTGTTGCGTGTAGAAGAAAGAAGAAATGCATTTTGGCTCTCGCAAGCTTTGTGGCACATTTGCTTCCATGTCCGCTCAGAAGAAGAGCGTGTCAGAGGCATGAGGGGTGAAACATTGACCTGAGTTCTTCAAATATTCGCCAGTTCTCTGCTCACTTGTCAACTATTTATTTGGAAACAGACATCCTGGTCAAATGAGTGCGAGCGGAGCGTTCACACTGCAGTCGCATGGCATACATATCACATTTATATCCACATAGGAAAGAGGCCTCAGAACAACTCAGAATTGCACAGTTTACATCAGACTTGGGCAAAATCCGGCCCCCCGGACGTTCTACATCATTTTTCAGAAGACCTTTAACATCAAAACTGTAGCTGCCATTATGATGTGCAGTGCTGTTTTTAAATGACCGTAAGTCTGGAACTATAGAAAGTATTTCACTGGTTGTAATCTGCACCTTTGGGTGTTTTAAGAGTTATTACGGTAATCTAGGTCACAGCAGCTCAGACCAGGAACAAAGCAGTGTGGGCGGGGTTCGTGTGTCAGGAACAGATGCGGAAGCCGACTTTTACGTGATAATATACAATATTGTAGGTGTTTATTACATTGTTGTTGTGTTTTGCTTGATTGTAAAAGACACAACTATGGAGGAGCTGGTGTGAGAAGTAAAATATGTGCATGTGTTGTTAATATTCAGTGTTTTATTGTTCATAGCTAATATTGTAAATCCCACATTCTTTATTTTCATGTACATTTTGGGTGTCCAAAATGTACACGGGGTGGTGGTTCCTCTCTTTAAGAAGGGGAACCGGAGGGTGTGTTCCAACTATCGTGGGATCACACTCCTCAGCCTTCCCGGTAAGGTCTATTCAGGTGTACTGGAGAGGAGGCTACGCCGGATAGTCGAACCTCGGATTCAGGAGGAACAGTGTGGTTTTCGTCCTGGTCGTGGAACTGTGGACCAGCTCTATACTCTGGGCAGGGTCCTTGAGGGTGCATGGGAGTTGGCCCAACCAGTCTACATGTGCTTTGTGGACTTGGAGAAGGCATTCGACCATGTACCCCGGGAAGTCCTGTGGGGAGTGCTCAGAGAGTATGGGGTAACGGACTGTCTGATTGTGGCAGTTCGCTCCCTGTATGATCAGTGTCAGAGCTTGGTCCGCATTGCCGGCAGTAAGTCGGACACGTTTCCAGTGAGGGTTGGACTCCGCCAAGGCTGCCCTTTGTCACCGATTCTGTTCATAACCTTTATGGACAGAATTTCTAGGCGCAGTCAGGGCGTTGAGGGTATCTGGTTTGGTGGCTGCAGGATTAGGTCTCTGCTATTTGCAGATGATGTGGTCCTGATGGCTTCCTCCGGCCAAGATCTTCAGCTCTCACTGGATCGGTTCGCAGCCGAGTGTGAAGCGACTGCGATGGGAATCAGCACCTCCAAGTCCGAGTCCATGGTTCTCTCCCGGAAAAGGGTGGAGTGCCATCTCCGGGTTGGGGAGGAGATCTTGCCCCAAGTGGAGGAGTTCAAGTACCTCGGAGTCTTGTTCACGAGTGGGGAAGAGTGGATCGTGAGATCGACAGGCGGATCGGTGCGGCGTCTTCAGTAATGCGGACGCTGTATCGATCCGTTGTGGTGAAGAAGGAGCTGAGCCGGAAGGCAAAGCTCTCGATTTACCGGTCGATCTACGTTCCCATCCTCACCTATGGTCATGAGCTTTGGGTCATGACCGAAAGGACAAGATCACGGGTACAAGCGGCCGAAATGAGTTTCCTCCGCCGAGTGGCGGGGCTCTCCCTTAGAGATAGGGTGAGAAGCTCTGTCATTCGGGGGGAGCTCAAAGTAAAGCCGCTGCTCCTCCACATGGAGAGGAGCCAGATGAGGTGGTTTGGGCATCTGGTCAGGATGCCACCCGAACGCCTCCCTAGGAAGGTGTTTCGGGCACGTCCGACCCGTAGGAGGCCACGGGGAAGACCCAGGACACGCTGGGAAGACTATCTCTCCCGGCTGGCCTGGGAACGCCTCGGGATCCCCCGGGAGGAGCTGGACGAAGTGGCTGGGGAGAGGGAAGTCTGGGCTTCCCTGCTTAGGCTGCTGCCCCCGCGACCCGACCTCGGATAAGCGGAAGAAGATGGATGGATGGATGGATTTTGGGTGTCCCATTCAGTAAAAAAACTGTAAAATTCCGTTCTGTTTTTTTGAGGTGGTCTGTCATAACATTTTTAGAACTCTATGGGAAATTGTGACTTTTGGTATTAGTGTTCCTGGAAAAAAGGGAGCCAATCACACATACTTTACAGCAGGTTTGTACAGCTAAATGTGTATATATCATTCATACACACATACACATTGGACCCCCAGACACACTTTTCTCTCAATGTGGCTCCCGAGTCAAAATATTTGCCCAGCTCTGGTTTACATTGGGCCCTGCGATGAGGTGGCGACTTGTCCAGGGTGTACACCGCCTTCCGCCCAATTGTAGCTGAGATAGGCTCCAGCGCCCCCCCCGCGACACCGAAGAGAATAAGCGGTAGAAAATGGATGGTTTACATTGACATGAAAAAAATCAGACACAGGTCGCATTTGGGCAAAAAAAAATCAGAATTACCGATTACTACTATTTTGTTACACATTATTAAGCATTTCTTACATATTCCTTATTTTTGCACCTCTATTTCAAATTAAGTGTTTGTGATTTTAGAATTGTGTTTACGTTGTTTTCCATGCTTGTTTCGACAATAGGGTTGTCGGTCTACCCGTATTAGTATAGTACCGTGATACTAATATTCGGTACTATACTGCCTCTAAAAAGTACCGGTCCCGAAATATTGTTTTCCTTTTTTTAAAATTCATATTATATTTATAAAGTCAGTAAATACGTCCCTGGACACATGAGGACTTTGAATATGACCAATGTATGATCCTGTAACTACTTGGTATCGGATCGATACCTAAATGTGTGGTATCGTCAAAACTAATGTAAAGTATCAAACAAGAGAAGAATAAGTGATAATTACAATTTGACAGAAGTGTAGATAGAACATGTTAAAACAGAAAATAAGCAGATATTAACAGTAAATGAACGATTAATAATTCATTTTTACAGTTTGTCCCTCATAATGTTTACAAAATAACAGAATGATAAGTGACACAATATGTTACTGCATACGTCAGCACACTAATTAGGAGTCTGTTTGTTTACTTACTACTAAAAGACAAGTTGTCTAGTATGTTCACTATTTTATTTAATGGACTAAATTACATATGTTTCATGTACCCGAATTTTATTTTTTGTTAAAATAAAAACAATAATGCCATTTTTTGGGATCCCCTTTATTTAGAAAAGTACCTAAAAGTATCGAAATACACTTTGGTACAGGTAACAAAATTGTTCCCCTTTTTGCCGTGATAGCCAACATGGATTATAATTAGGAGGAAGTTTACATTTGAAATAAAAATGTTTCCATTTAATGTATTGTTCTCCTGGTCCTTATTTTCCATAGGTCATAAAAATATCAATAATTATCGATACTGACCGATATTTAAAAAAAAACTTAGTGATACATATAGTTTTCAGCAAAAATCCTGAACTCTAACCCCTAATATTATGCATAATAAAGTCGAAATGCATGGTATTATTGAGACATGTGGATTAATAGTTTAATCCATGATATTACTAGTTTAATCCATGATATTAATAGTGTAATCCATGATATTACTAGTTTAATCCATGATAATAATAGTTTCATCCATGATGCTAATAGTTTCATTCATCATATTAATAGTGCAATCCATGATATTAATAGTGTAATCTATGATATTAATAGTTTCATCCATGATATTAATAGTGTAATCCATGATATTAATAGTTTAATCCATGATATTAATAGTGTAATCCATGATATTAAGTGTAATTCATGATATTAATAGTTTCATCCATGCTAATAATAGTTTCATCCATGATATTAATAGTGTAATCCATGATATTAATAGTGTAATCCATGATATTAATAGTGTAATTCATGATATTAATAGTTTCATCCATGCTAATAATAGTTTCATCCATGATATTAATAGTTTCATTCATGATATTAATAGTGCAATCCATGATATTAATAGTGTAATCCATGCAATTAATAGTTTCATCCATGCTATTAATTGTTTCATCCATGATAACAATAGTTTCATCCATGATATTAATAGTGTAATCCACATGATATGAATAGTTTTATCCATGATATTAATAGTGTAATCCATGATATTAATAGTTTCATCCATGCTATTAATAGTCTCATTCATGATATTAATAGTGTAATCCATGCAATTAATAGTTTTATCCATGATATTAATAGTGTAATCCATGCTATTAATAGTCTCATTCATGATATTAATAGTGTAATCCATGCAATTAATAGTTTAATTCATGATATTAATAGTGTAATCCATGATATGAATAGTTTCATCAATGATATTAATAGTGGAATCTATGATATTAATAGTTTCATTCATGATATTAATAGTGTAATCCATGATATTAATAGTTTCATCCATGCTAATAGTAGTTTCATCCATGATATTAATAGTTTCATTCATGATATTAATAGTGTAATCCATGATATTAATAGTGTAATCCATGATATTAATAGTTTAATTCATGATATTAATAGTGTAATCTGTGCAATTAATAGTTTCATCCATGCTATTAATAGCTTCATCCATGATAATAGTTTCATCCATGATATTAATAGTGTAATCCATGATATTAATAGTTTCATCCATGCTAATAGTAGTTTCATCCATGATATTAATAGTTTCATTCATGATATTAATAGTGTAGTCCATGATATTAATAGTGGATCCATGATATTAATAGTTTAATTCATGATATTAATAGTGTAATCCGTGCAATTAATAGTTTCATCCATGATATTAATAGCTTCATCCATGATAATAGTTTCATTCATGCTATTAATAATGTAATCCATGATAATTGTTTCATCCATGATATTAATAGTGTAATCTATGATATTAATAGTTTATTCCATCATATGAATAGTTTCATCCATGATATTAATAGTGTAATCTATGATATTAATAGTTTATTCCATGATATTAATAGTTTCATCTATGCTATTAATAGTTTCATTCATGATATGAATAGTTTATTCCATGATATTAATAGTTTAATCCATGATATTAATAGTTTATTACATGATAATAGTGTAATCTATGATATTAATAGTTTCATCCATGATATTAATAGTTTAATCCATAATAGTAATAGTGTAATCCATGATATTAATAGTTTATTCCATGATATTAATAGTTTATTACATGATAATAGTGCAATCTATGATACTAATAGTTTATTCCATGATAATAGTGTAATCCATGATATTAATAGTTTAATCCATGATATTAAATTTAATCCATGATATTAATAGTTTATTACATGATATTAATAATTTATTCCATGATAATAGTGTAATCTATGATATTAATAGTTTATTCCATGATAATAGTGTAATCCATGATATTAATAGTTTAATCCATGATAATAGTTTCATCCATGATATTAATAGTGTAATCTATGATATTAATAGTTTATTCCATGATATTAATAGTTTCAACCATGCTATTAATAGTTTCACTCATGATATTAATAGTGTAATCCATGCAATTAATAGTTTCATCCATGATATTAATAGTTTCATCCATGATATTAATAGTTTAATCCATGATATTAATAGTTTATTACATGATAATAGTGTAATCAATGATATTAATAGTTTATTCCATGATAATAGTGTAATCCATGATATTAATAGTTTAATCCATGATATTGATAGTTTATTCCATGATAATAGTGTAATCCATGATATTGATAGTTTATTCCATGATAATAGTGTAATCTATGATATCAATAGTTTATTCCATGATAATAGTGTAATCCATGATATTAATAGTGTATTACATGGTAATAGTGTAATCTATGATATTAATAGTTTATTCCATGATAATATTGTAATCAATGATATTAATAGTTTCATCCATGATATTAATAGTTTAATCCATGATATTGATAGTTTATTCCATGATAATAGTGTAATCCATGATATTAATAGTTTAATCCATGATATTGATAGTTTATTCCATGATAATATTGTAATCAATGATATTAATAGTTTCATCCATGATATTAATAGTTTAATCCATGATATTGATAGTTTATTCCATGATAATAGTGTAATCCATGATATTAATAGTTTCACTCATGATATTAATAGTGTAATCCATGCAATTAATAGTTTCATCCATGATATTAATAGTTTCATCCATGATATTAATAGTGTAATCAATGATATTAATAGTTTATTCCATGATAATAGTGTAATCCATGATATTAATAGTTTAATCCATGATATTGATAGTTTATTCCATGATAATAGTGTAATCTATGATATCAATAGTTTATTCCATGATAATAGTGTAATCCATGATATTAATAGTGTATTACATGGTAATAGTGTAATCTATGATATTACAAGTTTATTCCATGATAATAGTGTAATCAATGATATTAATAGTTTCATCCATGATATTAATAGTTTATTCCATGATAATAGTGTAATCTATGATATTAATAGTTTATTCCATGATAACAGTGTAATCCATGATAATAATAGTTTGATATTCCATGATAATCCATGATAATAATAGTTTGATATTAGCACACCTGCACACAAACACCAAGCACGTCTTTTAATAACTTAATAACAAACATCAATAATACTCCCGCCATTTGTCTCGTTTCAAACAAGACACAATTGTGAACAAAAGTGTCTCCAAAGTGCAAAGTTATCTCCTCGTTTAACCGGGAAGTAACCTCCACGCACACCGCCGCTGTCCCGCGCTCTCTTCGTCCGAAAAGAAGCGCCATATCGCGGCTTGGCTCAAGCAGGAAGTCCGCCCTCCCCCCCCCGGAGCGAGAAGTGACACGAGCGGCGCTTCTTACCTTGGCGATGGCTCTTTTGTACCTCATGGCGGCTTGGGCCACCAGGCTGCTCACGGTCATGTCTCCATCCCCGCACGGCACCACCACCTTCGTGCGTCCGAAGCAGACGGTGACTTTCATGGCCGAATGTTTGAAAAAAAAAGTGGGGGGAAAAAAAGGCAGATTTAAGTCATCATGGCGTCAGAAAGTGTTGTATATCCAGAGAGAGAGAGAGCGAGAGAGACTGGGTGGTGTCGTCCTCCTGCTGGTGACTCACTTGAGAGAAACTTCCCAGCGGGCTCCCAGCTGACGTGACGCGGCGAGGGCGTCCACATGTTGCGGCAGGCAGCAGGAATGTTTCCTCGCAGGTACGAGACGTCGTCTTCACCATAATGGCGCCTTTTTCATTAATGACGCCGTCTTCACCATAATGGCGCCTTTTTCATAAATGACCGCCACCTTCGCACACCTGCCAACATTGCCAATGAAGGGACTTTTGATTGATTGATTGAAACTTTTATTAGTATATTGCACAGTACAGTACATATTCCGTACATTCATCCATCCATTTTATCGCTTATCCCAGGGGTCGGCAACCTTTATCAGTCAAAGAGCCATTTTGACCAGTTTCACAAATTATAGAAAACTATGGGAGCCGCAAAACAATTATGAAATTTTAAATGAAATTAAAGCCAGCATTGGTCGGGCCCGCGTATTTGGCAGGTGCTAGTCCTAAGTGTCCCAATACTATTGTCCAATTTTAGACCTAAGTGTCCCAATACTTTTGTCAAGTTGTAGTTCTAAGTGTCCCAATACTTTTGGCCAGTGTAGGTGTCCCAATAATTTTGTCCAGTGGTAGTCCTAAGTGTCCCAATACTTTTGTCCAGTTGTAGTCCTAAGTGTCCCAATACTTTTGTCCAGTTGTAGTCCTAAGTGTCCCAATACTTTTGTCCAGTTGTAGTCCTAAGTGTCCCAATACTTTTGTCAAGTTGTAGTTCTAAGTGTCCCAATACTTTTGGCCAGTGTAGGTGTCCCAATAATTTTGTCCAGTGGTAGTCCTAAGTGTCCCAATACTTTTGTCAAGTTGTAGTCCTAAGTGTCCCAATACTTTTGTCCAGTTGTAGTCCTAAGTGTCCCAATACTTTTGTCAAGTTGTAGTCCTAAGTGTCCCAATACTTTTGTCCAGTTGTAGTCCTAAGTGTCCCAATACTTTTGTCAAGTTGTAGTTCTAAGTGTCCCAATACTTTTGGCCAGTGTAGGTGTCCCAATAATTTTGTCCAGTGGTAGTCCTAAGTGTCCCAATACTTTTGTCCAGTTGTAGTCCTAAGTGTCCCAATACTTTTGTCCAGTTGTAGTCCTAAGTGTCCCAATACTTTTGTCCAGTTGTAGTCCTAAGTGTCCCAATACTTTTGGCCAGTGTCCCAATACTTTTGGCCAGTGTCCCAATACTTTTGGCTACATTTAGTCCGAATTGTCCCAATACTTTTGTTTAGTGTACCTACCTTGTCTGCACTGTGTGGGCACGCTGGTGCTTCCTGCTTTTAAGCAGCCTTCTTGAAAAAACAGCAGCATCAGTGCAGCGGCTCTTTGAAGGGTCATAAAATAAAAACCGGAGCCGGTATCAAAACTCTTTCGCCCACTTTTAATCAGAAGGGTTCAATCTGTGTTAGTTTGAAGCCGAAACAACAAACGCGCTCAGAGGAGATAATGTTTGAAGAAAGGTGACCGGTTTTTACAAAAATGTTGTGTTGAAGGGGGAATAGCAAGCTTCTTGTAGATTTTTGCTGGGGGTTGGCAATTTATGAAATGTAGGTCTAAGTGAGACCTACGGAGAGGATTTTGTTTCATGTCTCTCCGACCTTCCCAGTGGGAGTTACAGGCAGTTTTGTCATTTTTTTTTCTTCCGAGGAGCAGTTTTTTCTCCGTTTTATTCAAAAATTGCTGTAGAGCGCAATTTTTGAATTTGGGGTTAGGTTTTTTTATTAGATCGCAATTTTTGCCAGTCCTGATGTGTGTGTTCAGTTCGGTGAGTTTTGAAGCGTGTTAAGGCGGTCAAATTACAGCTCAAAGAGGCAAAAGTGACTGTTTTTAGTACTTTTTTGTCTTGAAGGGGGAATTGCCAACTTCCTGTTGATTTTAGCCCGAGAATGTACCATTATGAAAGTTAGGGACTCAGACCTACATAGCGGATTTTGTTTCATGTCTTTCCAACCTTCCTAGTGGGAGTTACAGGCAGTCTAGTTTTTTTTTTTTCTAGGGGGCGCTAGAGCGCAATTTTGATTTTTGCGGTTCGTTTTTTTTATTAAAAGACAATTTTCGCAGGTCCTGATGGGTGGGTCAAATATGGTGAGTTTTGAAGCATGTTAAGTGGGTCAAATTAGTGCTCAAAGAGGCGGCGGAAGAATAAAGAAAAAAGAATAATAAAACCTTACAAATTCAATAGGTCCTTATGTCCCATTGCATAAGGACTCCCTGTGGGAGTCCTTTTGCAATGGGCCATTGCGGGCCCTAATAACACTGTATACAAAGATTTGTTTTTGCTTTGTGCTATGTATAATCCAGGGCAGGGCCGGCCCGTGGCATAGGCCGTATAGGCAAATGCTAAGGGCGCCGTCCATCAGGGGGCGCCATGCCAGTGCCACAAATGTTGGACAAAAAAAAAGAAAGAAAAAAAGTTGGTACTATTATTTCTAAATACAAAAAATAATCCCACGTTAATTAAAATGCAAAGTAAAGCCTATTTAATAGAAATATTATTTGTTACAACATTACGCCCCCCCCTCATCTCCCCGCACGGTGCGCCCCCTCCCTTCCCGTATCATGACTCTTTTTGGACGTCACCACATCAAAAAATCAACACAAGATGTCAAAACGGCCAAAACTGTCAGGTGCCCAGGGAAGAAAAAAGAGAAAAGAAGAGGAGGAGAAACGAGAAAAGACTGAGGTAGCAGGTAGGTAACGTTAGCCTACATGAAATTATTTGTCTGTTACAGAATGTGATAGTAACCTGGCTTTTTAGCATTAAGCTAATGTTACATGATTCGGCAATTGCTAATCAATAAATAGCTAGTTCTGTTTTAACGTCGGGTTAATATTGTGGAGGAGGCTAAATTGTTATGGAAAATAATAATGTAACGTTAGGTAATTACAGTACTCCCACCTTACATTCCTCAGGGACATTTGTATTAGATCTTTTAAGCAGGTGTTTTTTGTTTACATTGTTATTGCCTTCTGGTTAGCTAATGTTTGCCCTGCAGGTAATAGTCACTTTTCCACCCCTTTATATATTAGGTATAGTTGTAAGCAGAGGTGGGTAGAGTAGCCAGAAATTGTACTCAAGTAAGAGTACTGTTACTTTAGAGATTTATTACTCAAGTAAAAGTAAGGAGTAGTCACCCAAATATTTACTTGAGTAAAAGTAAAAAGTATGTTGTGAAAAAACTACTCAAGTACTGAGTAACTGATGAGTAACATACACACACACACATATATATATATATATACATACATATACATTGATATATACAGTATATAATTTATATGTATTTATTTTGCTGTTTTTGTTTACATGTTAAAGATGTTTTAATGAATATACATGCATGTTTAACATATAGATTCCTTTCTTTCATGCAGACTAGAATATAAGTTGGTGTATTACCTGATTCTGATGACTTGCATTGATTGTAATCAGACAGTAGTGATGATAACGTCCACGTTTTCAAATGGAGGAGAAGAAAAGTTCCTCCTTTCTGTCTAATACCACATGAAAGTGGTTGGTTTTTGGCACCTTATTTGTCCAGCTTCCATATTCGTTTTTATACACTTTACAAGAAATATATTGGCGTCAAACTCCGTAGCTTGCTAGCTTGTTTGCGCTGGCTTTCGGAGACTCTTGTTTTGAATGCGCAGGCGCGATGGAGCGGCACTTTTATTGTGAAGACAGGAACGTCCTCATGTGCGGTCAGTCTTGAGGCTTTTGACGGGATGTACGGTTGAAATAAAAAAGGTATATTTTTTCCTTCACACTTTTGATTGATTGATTGGAACTTTTATGATTAGATTGCATAGTACAGTACATATTCCGTACAATTGACCACTAAATGGTAACACCCCAATAAGTTTTTCAACTTGTTTAAGTCAGGTCATGTGACCACCTGGCTCTGTTTGATTGGTCCAACGTCACCAGTGACTGCATCTGATTGGTGGAACGAAGTGAAACGTCACCAGTAAGGCAGACACTTTGAAGGTCTGTCTGACAGACCAAAACAAACAAAGCGTGCATTAACAAATCGATAAAAATTAGTAGCGAGTAGCGAGCTGAATGTAGATAAAAGTAGCGGAGTAAAAGTAGCGTTCCTTCTCTATAAATATACTTAAGTAAAAGTAAAAGTATGTTGCATTAAAACTACTCTTAGAAGTACAATTTATCCCAAAAGTTACTCAAGTTAAAGTTAAAAGTTAAAGTACCAATGATAGTCACACACACACTAGGTGTGGCGAAATTATTCTCTGCATTTGACCCATCACCCTTGATCACCCCCTGGGAGGTGAGGGGAGCAGTGGGCAGCAGCAGTGGCCGCGCCCGGGAATCATTTTGGTGATTTAACCCCCAGTTCCAACCCTTGATACTGAGTGCCAAGCAGGGAGGCAATGGGTCCCATTTTTATAGTCTTTGGTATGACTCGGCCGGGGTTTGAACTCACAACCTACCGATCTCAGGGCGGACACTCTAACCACTAGGCCACTGAGTAGATGTAACGAAGTAAATGTAGCGCATTACTACCCACCTCTGGTTGTAAGTAAAAAAAAAAGGTCAAAGACAAAGCTATTCGGTTTCTTGTGAGTATATACACTTCACTGCCGATGTGGGGGGGCGCCACCTAAAATCTTGCCTAGGGCGCCAGATTGGTTAGGGCCGGGCCTGATCCCAGGGGTCGGCAACCTTTATCAGTCAAAGAGCCATTTTGACCAGTTTCACAAATTATAGAAAACTATGGGAGCCGCAAAAAAATTATGAAATTTTAAATGAAATAACACTGTATACAAAGATTTGTTTTTGCTTTGTGCTATGTATAATCCAGGGGTCTCAGACACGCTGCCCACACCTTTATATGGGATTTGAAAGCTGGTGCGGCACGCAGGTTTTAAATGAATGGCGCTTGTCAGCGTCATGCGTACCATGTTGGTACAGCACATAGCTCCCACCATAAACAGTGTGCCTGATCAGCCTCATGTTATATATGGCTTTTGCTTGCTCACGTAGGTGACAGCAACACATACTTGGTCAACAACCACACAGGTCACACTGACGGTGGCGGTATACATTTTTTTTTAACACTCTTACTAATAATGCGCCACACTGTGAACCCACACCAAACAAGAATGACAAACACATTTCGGGAGAACATCTGCACCTTAACACAACATAAACACAACAGGACAAATACCCAGAATCCCATGCAGCCCTACTCTTCCGGGATACATTATACACCCCCGCTACCAAACCCCGCCCACCTCAACCGACGCACAGAGGGGGGGGGTGATGTGTGAGGGAGCAGGGTTGGGGTGGGGGCGGGGTTTGGTGGTAGTAAGGGTGTATAATGTATCCCGGAAGAGTCAGGGCTGCATGGGATTCTGGGTGTTTGTTCTGTTGTGTTTATGTTGTGTTAAGGTGCAGATGTTCTCCCAAAATGTGTTTGTCATTCTTGTTTGGTTTTGGTTCAAAGTGTGGCGCATTATTAGTAAGAGTGTTAAAGTTGTTTTATATGGTCACCGTCAGTGTAACCTGTGTGGCTGTTGTTGTGCCTTGCTGTCCGCTACGTGTGGAAGCAGAAAATGTATATTGTATAACAAGTGTTGGGCTAGCATGCTGTTAATATAAATTGTAGAAGGCGCCAAATGTTGTACCATCATGATACGCCCTTATTATAGCTGTAAGGGTCGGTGAATATTAATCCCGGGGGAGTTTTCTGCGAGAGAAACTGAAATCCGGAAGTCTCACGGGAAAATCGGGGGGTTCAGCAAGTATGCTGCTGAGCCGCATCAGAGTGATCAAAGAGCCGCATGCGGCTCCGGAGCCGCGGGTTGCCGACCCCTGGCTTATCCCCTTCGGGGTTGCGGGGGCGCTGGAGCCTATCTCAGCTACAATCGGGCGGAAGGCGGTGTACACCCTGGACAAGTCGCTACCTCATCACAGGGCCAACACAGACACCCCAATAAGTTTTTCAACTTGTTTAACTCATGGTCCACTTAAATTGATTCATGATACAGATATATACTCTCATCATAATACAGTCATTACACAAGATAATCATCAGAGTATATACATTGAATTATTTACATTATTTACAATCCAGGGTGTGGGATATGGAGGGGGGGGGGGGGGGGTAGGTTTGGTTGATATCATCACTTCAGTCATCAACAATTGTATCATCAGAGAAATGTACATTGGAACAGTGTAGGACTGACTTGGTAGGATCCATCCATCTATCTTCTTCCGCTTATCCGAGGTCGGGTCGCGGGGGCAGCAGCCTAAGCAGGGAAGCCCAGACTTTCCTCTCCCCAGCCACTTCGTCCAGCTCTTCCCGGGGGATCCCGAGGCGTTCCCAGGCAAGCCGGGAGACATAGTCTTCCCAACGTGTCCTGGGTCTTCCCCGTGGCCTCCTACCGGTTGGACGTGGCGTTCGGGTGGCATCCTGACCAGATGCCCGAACCACCTCATCTGGCTCCTCTCGATATGGAGGAGCAGCGGCTTTACTTTGAGCTCCCCCCGGATGACAGAGCTTCTCACCCTATCTCTAAGGGAGAGACCCGCCACCCGGCGGAGGAAACTCATTTCGGCCGCTTGTACCCGTGATCTTGTCCTTTCGGTCATAACCCAAAGCTCATGACCATAGGTGAGGATGGGAACGTAGATCGACCGGTAAATTGAGAGCTTTGCCTTCCGGCTCAGCTCCTTCTTCACCACAACGAATCGATACAGCGTCCGCATTACTGAAGATGCCGCACCGATCCGCCTGTCCATCTCACGATCCACTCTTCCCCCACTCGTGAACAAGACTCCTAGGTACTTGAACTCCTCCACTTGGGGCAGGGTCTCCTCCCCAACCCGGAGATGGCACTCCACCCTTTTCCGGGCGAGAACCATGGACTCGGACTTGGAGGTGCTGATTCTCATCCCAGTCGCTTCACACTCGGCTGCGAACCGATCCAGTGAGAGCTGAAGATTCCGGCCAGATGAAGCCATCAGGACCACATCATCCGCAAAAAGCGGTAGGATATGTACAGCAAGTAGTGGACATAGAGAGAGAGATCAGAAAGCATAAGAATAAGTATCTACTTTTGATTATTTACATTTGATTATATAGAATCCGGGGAGGTGGGATGTGGAAGGGAGGGTGTTAGTTTAGGGTTGAAGTTGCCTGGAGGTGTTGTTTTAGTGCGGTTTTGAAGGAGGATAGAGATGCCCTTTCTTTTACACCTGTTGGGAGTGCATTCCACATTGATGTGGCATAGAAGGAGAATGAGTTAAGACCTTTGTTAGATGGGAATCTGGGTTTAACGTGGTTAGTGGAGCTCCCCCTGGTGTTGTGGTTATGGCGGTCATTTACGTTAAGGAAGTAGTTTGACATGTACTTCGGTATCAGGGAGGTGTAGCGGATTTTATAGACCAGGCTCAGTGCAAGTTGTTTTACTCTGTCCTCCACCCTGAGCCAGCCCACTTTGGAGAAGTGGGTAGGAGTGAGGTGGGATCTGGGGTGGAGGTCTAGAAGTAATCTGACTAGCTTGTTCTGGGATGTTTGGAGTTTAGATTTGAGGGTACCAGGACGTGCATGCGTAGTCGAAAAAGGGTTGAATGAGAGTTCCTGCTAGAATCCTCATGGTGCTTTTGTTGACCAGAGAGGAGATTCTATAGAGAAATCTCGTTCGTTGGTTGACCTTTTTGATTACCTTGGTTGCCATTTTATCACAGGAAAGATTAGCCTCTAGAATGGAACCTAGGTAGGTGACCTCATCTTTCCTGGTGATACCAATGTCACCCACTTTCTTAAGGTTGATGTGGGACCCAAACAGGATGGATTCCGTTTTACCCAAGTGTATGGATAGCTTGTTGTCAGCGAGCCAGGTGCAAGTTCTACAGAGTTCAGCACTGAGGATTTTCTCCACCTGTGACTTGTCCTTGTCTGAGACCAGCAGGGCCGAGTCATCCGCAAACAAGAACAACTCACAGTCGCATGCTGATGACAAGTCGTTTATGTATATTAGGAACAGTAAAGGCCCTAATATACTGCCTTGGGGGACTCCACAGCTTACTGAGAGGGTGGGGGGACACGGTGCCGTTCACCTCTACCACCTGTTCCCTCCCCTCCAAGTAAGATTGCATCCAGCTCCATGAGGTTTTATCAAATCCGATTGCTCTGAGCTTATCCAACAGTATAGCGTGGTCAACGGTGTCAAAGGCAACATGTAACAGGTAGGAGTGTGAAGATGGATTAATATACCGCAAGTTGGCTTTCCAACTCCTTTTAAAAGGCATTATATTGTTGTTTTATTGTATTTTATTTTTTTGTCCTGTTTAGCTTCACAGAGAAATATTGTTGACGTAGACCACAGGTGTCAAACTCAAGGTCCGGGGGCCAAATCTGGCCCGCCATATTATTTTATGTGGTCTGCGAAAGCCTGGAAATCCATCAACCATCGATTTTCTACCGCTTGTCCCTTTTGGGGTCGCAGGGGGGCACTGGAGCCTATCTCAGCTGCATTCGGACGGAAGGCGGGGTACACCCGGGACAAGTTGCAGCAACAGGAGAGCAAACAGCATCCTCAGGGACTCATCCCACTCAGGTTACCACTGGCTTGAACTCTTGCCCTCAGGGAGGCGCTATAAGACCATCAAAGCAAGGACAAATAGACTGAAAAACAGTTTCTATCCTAGAGCTGTTATTTCCCTAAACCCTGCACTTACCTGAACACTCACCACTTTATTACTTGCTTACCTCTTATAGAGATCTACTGTGCAATATGTTTTTAAATTTTAAGTTGTTTTATTATTGTTGTTGTCTTGAGACTATTTCATGTAGGTTTGTTTTAAAAGCACTGAGCTGGATTGCTGTCCATTTTCGTTGTTTCCATACAATGACAATAAAGCTATTCTGATTCTGAAGTTGGCAGCACGGTGGGACAGGGGTTAGTGCATGTACCTCGCAATACGAAGGGTCCTGGGTTCGATCCTGGGCTCAGGACCTTTCTGTGTGGAGTTTGCATGTTCTCCCCGTGACTGCGTGGGTTCCCTCCGGGTACTCCGGCTTCCTACCACCTCCAAAGACATGCACCTGGGGATAGGCTCCTCCCACCTCCAAAGACATGCACCTGGGGATAGGCCCCTCCCACCTCCAACGACATGCACCTGGGGATAGGTTGATTGGCAACACTAAATGGTCCCTAAATATAACATCGATATATCCATCCATCCATCCATCCATTTCCTACCGCTTGTCCCGTTCGGAGTCGCGGGGGGTTGCTGGAGCCTATCTCAGCTGCTTCGGGCGGAGGGCGGGGTACACCCTGGACAAGTCGCCACCTCATCGCAGGGCCAACACAGATAGACAGACAACATTCACACTCACATTCACACACTAGGGACCATTTAGTGTTGCCAATCAACCTATCCTCAGGTGCATGTCTTTGGAGGTGGGAGGAGCCTATCCCCAGGTGCATTCTTTGGAGGTGGGAGGGGCTTATCCCCAGGTGCATGTCTTTGGAAGTGGGAGCCAGCCGGAGTACCCGGAGGGAACCCACGCAGTCACGGGGAGAACATGCAAACTCCACACAGAAAGATCCCGAACTCACGACTACTCAGAGACCTTCGTATTGTGAGGTGTATCCATCCATCCATCCATTTTCAAGCGCATGTTCCTTTCGGGGTGGCGGGGGGGCGCTGGAGCCTATCTCAGCTGCATTCGGACGGAAGGCGGTGTACACCCTGGACACGTCGCCACTTCATCACAGGGCCAACAAAGATAGACAACATTCACACACTAGGGCCAATTAAGTGTTGCCAATCAACCTATCCCCAGGTGCATGTGCTTGGAGGTGGGAGGGTCCTATCCCCAGGTGCATGTCTTTGGAGGCGGGAGGGGCCTACTCCCAGGTGCATGTCTTTGGAGGTGGGAGGAAGCCGGAGTACCCGGAGGGAACCCACGCAGTCACGGGGAGAACATGCAAACTCCATACAGAAAGATCCCGAGCCCGGGATTAAACTCAGGACTACTCAGAGACCTTCGTATAGTGAGGTGTATCCATCCATCCATCCATTTTCAAGCGCTTGTTCCTTTCGGGGTGGCGGGGGGGCGCTGGAGCCTATCTCAGCTGCATTCGGACGGAAGGCGGTGTACACCCTGGACACGTCGCCACTTCATCACAGGGCCAACAAAGATAGACAACATTCACACACTAGGGCCAATTAAGTGTTGCCAATCAACCTATCCCCAGGTGCATGTGCTTGGAGGTGGGAGGGGCCTATCCCCAGGTGCATGTCTTTGGAGGTGGGAGGGGCCTATTCCCAGGGGCATGTCTTTGGAGGTGGGAGGAAGCCGGAGTACCCGGAGGGAACCCACGCAGTCACGGGGAGAACATGCAAACTCCACACAGAAAGATCCTGAGCCTGGGATTGAACTCAGGACTACTCAGGACCTTTGTATTGTGAGGTGTGTCCATCCATCCATCCATCCATTTTCTACCGCTTGTCCCTTTTGGGGTCGCGGGGGGGGCGCTGGAGCCTATCTAAGCTGCAGTCGGACAGAAGACAGAACCCTGGACAAGTCGCCACCTCATCGCAGGGCCAACACAGATAGACAGACAACATTCACACTCACATTCACACACTAGGGACCATTTAGTGTTGCCAATCAACCTATCCTCAGGTGCATGTCTTTGGAGGTGGGAGGGGCTTGTCCCCAGGTGCATGTCTTTGGAAGTGGGAGCCAGCCGTAGTACCCGGAGGGAACCCACGCAGTCACGGGGAGAACATGCAAACTCCACACAGAAAGATCCCGAGCCCGGGATTGAACTCAGGACTACTCAGGACCTTTGTATTGTGAGGTGTGTCCATCCGTCCATCCATCCATCCATCCATTTTCTACCGCTTGTCCCTTTTGGGGTCGCGGGAGGGCGCTGGAGCCTATCTCAGCTGCATTCGGACGGAAGGCGGTGTACACCCTGGACAAGTCGCCACTTCATCGCAGGGCCAACACAGATAGACAACATTCACACTCTAGGGCCAATTAAGTGTTGCCAATCAACCTATCCCCAGGTGCATGTGCTTGGAGGTGGGAGGGGCCTATCCCCAGGTGCATTCTTTGGAGGTGGGAGGGGCCTATCCCCAGGTGCATGTCTTTGGAGGTGGGAGGAAGCCGGAGTACCCGGAGGGAACCCACGCAGTCACGGGGAGAACATGCAAACTCCACACAGAAAGATCCTGAGCCCAGGATTGAACTCAGGACTACTCAGGACCTTCGTATTGTGAGGTGTGTCCATCCATCCATCCATCCATTTTCTACCGCTTGTCCCTTTTGGGGTCGCGGGGGCGGGGGGGCGCTGGAGCCTATCTCAGCTGCATTCGGACAGAAGACAGAACCCTGGACAAGTCGCCACCTCATCCAGGGCCAACACAGATAGACAGACAACATTCACACTCACATTCACACACTAGGGACCATTTAGTGTTGCCAATCAACCTATCCCCAGGTGCATGTCTTTGGAGGTGGGAGGGGCCTATCCCCAGGTGCATGTCTTTGGAGGTGGGAGGGGCCTATCCCCAGGTGCATGTCTTTGGAGGTGGGAGGGGCCTATCGCCAGGTGCATGTCTTTGGAGGCGGGTGAAAGCCGGAGTACCCGGAGGGAACCCACGCAGTCACGGGGAGAACATGCAAACTCCACACAGAAAGATCCCGAGCCCGGGATTGAACTCAGGACCTTCAATATGCGTTACTAAAATGCTTTTTTTCCCCCAAGATGGCACCGCTGTAGTGGCTGCTGGTGGCAGGAGGTCTGTGCTCTTGTGTCATCCGTTTGCGTTCCTGATGTTTCCCTCTTGTTTTCATGGGGTTTTTTTGCCTTTTGGTTGGGGACCCTTTGGGACTGTGTGACAAGGGGTGGCACTTTCCTGACTTCTGCGGTGCTTTTTTTGTGAACTTCTGGATCTGCCTCCTGAGAGACTTTTGACCGTGGAGACCAGCTGCTGGGTCTCTGCCACACCAGAGTCCGTTTGGAGAGACTGGAGGAGATGCGGATGAAGAGACAGGACTGCGGAGCAGGTGCTGAGCGCCGGTACGGACAAGGATCACAGTGTCTTGGTTGAATGAGCAGGTAACGGACACCTCGGTCTACTTGAACGTGTCCTCTGGACTGGACACTGGCCGAGAGTTGGAGGGCGGGGCCGCTGAGGCTGGAGCCGGACCTCTTGGTTGCTTTGTTGGGTCTGCTCCTGTCTCCGGCCATGCTCTCCCACCCCAGTAGACAATGCCAAGGAACACCGCAGAGGCCACAACAGTGTGAATGTTTTTGTTTTGTTGTTTTACTTTTGTAGCTGTATGTAGAAGTGGCTGGTTGCATCCATTGTTTTGCTAGATGACAGATAGAATGTTATTTCTAGAAGGTCTGGAGGAAAGTCTGGTATCCATAATCCACTCTTATATAACTGATTATTATAATGTAATATTATTCAATTGCAACTTTGAATAAACTCAGCTGCAGCTACAGTCTGAACCAGCTTGGAAGACGTGGAACATCACTTTGCTGGGGAGCAAGGAGCCTGAGCTGGATCTAGTCCTCAAGAACCAGTCTGGTCCAGAAGGGCTGGACTCTGGTGGTGCGAGCAGTTATAACATCGGTTATGACCGACAGGACAAGATCATGGGTACAAGCGGCCGTGATCCAGGTGGTAATTTCACCACATATTAGTATAGTTTAGTACCAGGGTTTCCCTACATTAAATTGATGTAACAGTTGGCACCGTGGCAAAATAAAAGCCACCACACCTTACAAATGAGTGTATTTTACGTAAAAACAGATTTAAGTAATACATTGCTGGTAGAATAATTTTGTGTAAGTTATCACACAACTCTTATGCTTAAAGGCCGTTGCTATAGTTATTATCAATTGTGCTGAAGTTGTACTTTTTCTATCTGTGCAAAGGGACATTTATCAGTGTTTGTGTCCAGAACTGGCCTGGGCGAACATCGAGTACTGTGACGCAGACAAAGCAGAGACAGGGCGATATCACGAGTGTCAACACATTTGCATTTCATGAATAATCATATATTGTGTCTAACTGGGGCTGCTGAAATGACCCCCCTTCCTTCAGCAGCAGCCTCAGTGATGTAACCAGGGACCTCCCAAATAAATAGAGGAACACGTGGGACCGTGCCTTAGAGCGTAGTTTGGAACTGGAACTGAGTTTGCAGTCCCAAAACGTCTCTCCTCATTGAGCTAAATTGAACTCTGTCTCTGCATGATTCCTTGCTTCTTGTCTGTTTGATAGATGTCATCAGTGTTTGAACCTGACAATTGCATAAATCCATATGTCTACTCTTCTTGAACGTATCGCTTTTGGTATCAGGACGATCTCACTCATGGATGATGGGTATCAGAGTCTTTAGGACAATCCCTCATAAATATCACGGAATCATTTGGTGAATTTTCCTCTCGTTGGTTGATTATGACTGTAATAATAATAATAATTGGAGCTGTCATTACACATTTATCAGTATTCACATTGGTCAGCAGGGGGCAGTAGGGCGTTTCTTCCCAATTGAATGCTATCACCTGCAGACCGGAAGTGTCTTGTCATTCTGATGAGCGCGACCAGTCTGTGAACAATTGAAACGTCCTGTGTGCTTTTTCCTCCTGTATAACAGGTTAGTTTTGGTGAATCAACTCACTGAATAATATCCATGTGATCTTTATAAGTTTAAGTTCACATTCTGATGGTCGGAGCCTAACTCTAAAGTGTTTGTGAGTTGTAGTTTGTATTTGTGAATGAATCCAGTGCACAGCTGCAGTAATCAATACAAAAAGGCGACGTGAGTACGCAATGTTTATATAGGAACTTCTGATCCTGATTCAGACTCCCAAATTAGAGCTCCCGTTTTCTTATTGATTTTATAATGTATATTTGTATAATGTGTGTGTTCTGAAATAGTGACAGAGAATAGAACAAGGATGGACAATTCAACCCTTAACTCAACAATGAGTAGATGAGTGTTGTGTGTGTGTGTGTATATGTGTAAATAAATGAACACTGAAATTCAAGTATTTCTTTTATTTATTTATATATATATATATATATACATATATGTAATAAAATATATATATATATATAGCTAGAATTCACTGAAAGTCAAGTATTTCTTATATATATATATCTAAACCACGCCCCCCGTCCCACCCCCGACTTTTTGTGTTTTCAGGCTGCTATTTAGAGAGTCAAGCAGCACAAGTCATTCCTTTTTCAAGACTAATGTCAGTAAAATAACCTAAACCTGGTTTTCTTTTCCCTCCATTTGAGGTGCAGAGTCAAACTAAATGTTTATTTACTGCTGGACTTACTAACGATGCAGGGAGCTTTTATTACCACACTCACCTTTTTTTGGACACTGAATGTATGTAACTTAAATATATTGCGTTGTTTCTTTTTTACATCAAATTGTGCTGACAATTAAAAAAATTATGTGTATAAAAATGATGTGTAAAAAATGTTAAGGTTTAAAAATTCAGTGTAAAAAAAATAAAATGCATAAAAATTCAGTGTAAAAAAAATTAAATGCATAAAAATTCTGTGTAAACATTGTCAATGTTTAAAAATTCAGTGTAAAAAAAAATTCAATGTATAAAAATTCAGTGTAAAAATTTTTAATGTATAACAGTTCTGTGTAAAAAAATTAAATGCATAAAAATTCAGTGTGAATAAAATCAATGCATAAAAATTCAGTGTAAAAAAATTATATGTATACAAATTCAGAGTAAAAAAAAAATATATGTATAAAAAATCAGAGCTAAAAATTCAGTGTAAAAATGTCAATGTTTAGCAATTCAGTGTAAAACAATTAAATGTATACAAATTCAGTGTAAAAAAATCTTATGTATAAAAATTCTGTGAAAAAATTCAATGTATAAAATTTCAGTGTAAAAACAAAATCAATGCATAAAAATTCAGTGTAAAAAAATTCAATGTATACAAATTCAGAGTAAAAAAAAATATATGTATAAAAATTCAGAGTAAAAAAAATAATATGTATAAAAATTCTGCGTAAAAAAATTAAGTGTAAAAAATGTCAATGTTTAGCAATTCAGTGTAAAAAAAATTAAATGTATAAAAATTCAGTGTGAAAAAAATTCAATGTATAAAAATTCAGTGTAAATAATTAAGTGTATAAAAATGCAGTGTGAAAAACTTAAATGTATAATAATTCAGTGTAAAATATAAAATACATAAAAATTCAGTGTAAAAAAATTAAATGTATAAAAATTCAGTGTAAAAAAAAATCAATGCATAAAAATTCAGTGTAAAAAAATTCTATGTATACAAATTCAGAGTAAAAAAAAAATATATGTATAAAAAATCAGAGTTAAAAATTCAGTGTAAAAAATGTCAATGTTTAGCAATTCAGTGTAAAAAAATTAAATGTATACAAATTCAGTGTAAAAAAATCTTATGTATAAAAATTATGTGAAAAAATTCAATGTATAAAATTTCAGTGTAAAAACAAAATCAATGCATACAAATTCAGAGTAAAAAAAATATATGTATAAAAATTCAGAGTAAAAAAAATATATGTATAAAAATTCAGAGTAAAAAAAATTATATGTATAAAAATTCTGCGTAAAAAAAAATAAGTGTAAAAAATGTCAATGTTTAGCAATTCAGTGTAAAAAAAATTAAATGTATAAAAATTCATTGTGAAAAAAATTCAATGTATAAAAATTCAGTGTGAAAAACTTAAATGTATAATAATTCAGTGTAAAATATAAAATACATAAAATTCAGTGTGAAAAAATTCAATGTATGAAAATTCTGTGTAAAAAATTCAATGCATAAAAATTCAGTGTACAAATTTTTTATGTACACAAATTCAGAGTAAAAAAATTAAATGTATAAAAATTACGTGTAAAAAATTTCAGTGTAAAAAATGTCAATGTTTCAAAATTCAGTGTAAAAAAATTCTATGTATACAAATTCAGCGTAAAAAAGTATAAAAATTCAGAGAAAAAAAATTCAATGTATAAAAATTCAGTGTAAAAAAAATCAAAGAATAAAAATTCAGTGTAAAAAATTTCTATGTATACAAATTCAGAGTAAAAAAAATATATGTATAAAAAATCAGAGTTAAAAATTCAGTGTAAAAAATGTCAATGTTTAGCAATTCAGTGTAAAGAATTTTTAATGTATACAAATTCAGTGTAAAAAAATCTTATGTATAAAAATTCTGTGAAAAAATTCAATGTATAAAATGTCAGTGTAAAAACAAAATCAATGCATGCAAAATCAGAGTAAAAAAAATATATGTATAAAAATTCAGAGTAAAAAAAATAATATGTATAAAAATTCTGCGTAAAAAAATTAAGTGTAAAAAATGTCAATGTTTAGCAATTCAGTGTAAAAAAAATTAAATGTATAAAAATTCAGTTCGAAAAAAATTCAATGTATAAAAATTCAGTGTAAATAATTAAATGTATAAAAATGCAGTGTGAAAAACTTAAATGTATAATAATTCAGTGTAAAATATAAAATACATAAAAATTCAGTGTAAAAAAATTAAATGTATAAAAATTCAATGTATGAAAATTCTGTGTAAAAAATTCAATGCATAAAAATTCAATGTACAAATTTTTTATGTACACATTCAGAGTAAAAAAATTAAATGTATAAAAATTACAGTGTAAAAAATGTCAAAGTTTCAAAATTCAGTGTAAAAAAAGTAAATGTATAAAAATTCAGTGTAAAAAAAATTAAACGCCCCTTTATAAATCATGGTTAAAAAAAAAAGATAAGTGGCCCGTACGGGGATCGAACCCGCGACCTTGGCGTTATTAGCACCACGCTCTAACCAACTGAACTAACCGGCCGTGTGATCGGCGACCAATCAGGACTCAGTAGTAGAAGCTTCTTTTACATCGTCACAACCAAATATGGTCAAGGGTGATTGGTAATCACGTCTCTGACGTCACTTTGTGTGTGTCGCTAAAGTATCCACAGCCAGTGGAAACGCCAGCACGAGTCCGTTCACGCAAATGTCAAAAAAAAAGGCCAAAAGAAATGAAAGTTGTCACAACACGTGATTAGTCCCACGAGTAGTCGACTGAAACTCCCAAGGACGTTCGTGTAGTTTTACTTCTCAAGTATTTACGAGGATACAAGCCGCACTTTGTCGCACCCTGCTGGCCAACAAGAGAAGTGCAGTCACAATGTCCCTGCAGTGACTCTTTTTGGCCACTTGGTGGCAGCATTTGTTTGTTCATTCTGCTGCACCAAAAGTAGTTTTCATATAAAATAGGCCAGATGTGGTCCGCCACTTTATTTTATTTAGCCCTTGAAATCCTGGAAATAATATGTATCAATAAAGTACTGTAACTTGTCTTACTAAATGTATTCTTTCTTTCTAAAAAAAAAAAAAAAAAAAATGTACTCAATTTAATCGCAAATATGTTAACTTAAAAATTGTCCAATTATGCAAAAATATATTGTCAAACATTCAAACCATTTTTAAAATTGCAATAAATACTAATAATAATGATTTCAAAGCAAGTTATCCATCAAATTGTGCAATGTAAAAGTAGATTTCATGGTCAAATTGTGAAATTTACTGTGGTTTTTACAGTATTTTTCTCATCCATCCATCCATCCATCTTCTTCCGCTTATCCGAGGTCGGGTCGCGGGGGCAGCAGCCTAAGCAGGGAAGCCCAGACTTCCCTCTCCCCAGCCACTTCGTCCAGCTCCTCCCGGGGGATCCCGAGGCGTTCCCAGGCCAGCCGGGAGACATAGTCTTCCCAACGTATCCTGGGTCTTCCTCGTGGCCTCCTACCGGTCGGACATGCCCTAAACACCTCCTTAGGGAGGCGCTCGGGTGGCATCCTGACCAGATGCCCGAACCACCTCATCTGACTCCTCTCGATGTGGAGGAGCAGCGGCTTTACTTTAAGCTCCCCCCGGATGACAGAGCTTCTCACCCTATCTCTAAGGGAGAGCCCCGCCACCCGGCGGAGGAAACTCATTTCGGCCGCTTGTACCCGTGATCTTGTCCTTTCGGTCATAACCCAAAGCTCATGACCATAGGTGAGGATGGGAACGTAGATCGACCGGTAAATTGAGAGCTTTGCCTTCCGGCTCAGCTCCTTCTTCACCACAATGGATCGATACAGCGTCCGCATTACTGAAGACGCCGCACCGATCCGCCTGTCGATCTCACCATCCACTCTTCCCTCACTCGTGAACAAGACTCCGAGGTACTTGAACTCCTCCACTTGGGGCAAGATCTCCTCCCCAACCCGGAGATGGCACTCCACCCTTTTCCGGGCGAGAACCATGGACTCGGACTTGGAGGTGCTGATTCTCATCCCAGTCGCTTCACACTCAGCTGCGAACCGATCCAGTGAGAGCTGAAGATCCTGGCCAGATGAAGCCATCAGGACCAAATCATCTGCAAAAAGCAGAGACCTAATCCTGCAGCCACCAAACCAGATCCCCTCAACGCCTTGACTGCGCCTAGACATTCTGTCCATAAAAGTTATGAACAGAATGGGTGACAAAGGGCAGCCTTGGCGGAGTCCAACCCTCACCGGAAACGTGTCCGACTTACTGCCGGCAATGCGGACCAAGCTCTGACACTGATCATACAGGGAGCGGACCGCCACAATCAGACAGTCCGAAACCCCATACTCTCTGAGCACTCCCCACAGGACTTCCCGAGGGACACGGTCGAATGCCTTCTCCAAGTCCACAAAGCACATGTAGACTGGTTGGGCAAACTCCCATGCACCCTCAAGGACCCTGCCGAGAGTATAGAGCTGGTCCACAGTTCCACGACCAGGACGAAAACCACACTGTTCCTCCTGAATCCGAGGTTCGACTATCCGGTGTAGCCTCCTCTCCAGTACACCTGAATAGACCTTACCGGGAAGGCTGAGGAGTGTGATCCCACGATAGTTAGAACACACCCTCCGGTTCCCCTTTTTAAAGAGAGGAACCACCACCCCGGTCTGCCAATCCAGAGGTACTTCCCCCGATGTCCACGCGATGCTGCAGAGTCTTGTCAACCAAGACAGCCCTACAGCATCCAGAGCCTTAAGGAACTCCGGGCGGATCTCATCCACCCCTGGGGCCTTGCCACCGAGGAGCTTTTTAACTACCTCGGCAACCTCAGCCCCAGAAATAGGAGAGCCCACCACAGATTCCCCAGGCACTGCTTCCTCATAGGAAGACGTGTTGGTGGGATTGAGGAGGTCTTCGAAGTATTCCCTCCACCGATCCACAACTTCCGCAGTCGAGGTCAGCAGAACACCATCCGCACCATACACGGTGTTGGTAGTGCACTGCTTCCCCTTCCTGAGGCGGCGGATGGTGGTCCAGAATCGCTTCGAAGCCGTCCGGAAGTCGTTTTCCATGGCTTCCCCGAACTCCTCCCATGTCCGAGTTTTTGCCTCCGCGACCGCTGAAGCCGCACACCGCTTGGCCTGTCGGTACCTGTCCGCTGCCTCAGGAGTCCCATGAGCCAAAAGAACCCGATAGGACTCCTTCTTCAGCTTGACGGCATCCCTCACCGCCGGTGTCCACCAACGGGTTCTAGGATTACCGCCACGACAGGCACCAACTACCTTGCGGCCACAGCTCCAATCGGCCGCCTCGACAATAGAGGTGCGGAACATGGTCCACTCGGACTCAATGTCCAGCACCTCCCTCGTGACATGTTCAAAGTTCTTCCGGAGGTGGGAATTGAAACTCTCTCTGACAGGAGACTCTGCCAGACGTTCCCAGCAAACCCTCACAATGCGTTTGGGCCTGCCAGGTCTGTCCGGCATCCTCCCCCACCATCGCAGCCAACTCACCACCAGGTGGTGATCGGTAGAAAGCTCCGCCCCTCTCTTCACCCGAGTGTCCAAAACATGAGGCCGCAAATCCGATGACACAACTACAAAGTCGATCATAGAACTGCGGCCTAGGGTGTCCTGGTGCCAAGTGCACATATGGACACCCTTATGCTTGAACATGGTGTTCGTTATGGACAATCCGTGACGGGCACAAAAGTCCAATAACAAAACACCACTTGGGTTCAGATCCGGGCGGCCATTCTTCCCAATCACGCCTCTCCAGGTTTCACTGTCGTTGCCAATATGAGCGTTGAAGTCCCCCAGTAGAACGAGGGAATCACCCGGGGGAGCACTCTCAAGTACTCCCTCGAGTGAATCCAAAAAGGGTGGGTACTCTGAGCTGCTGTTTGGCGCGTAAGCGCAAACAACAGTCAGGACCCGTCCCCCCACCCGAAGGCGGAGGGAAGCTACCCTCTCGTCCACCGGGTTGAACTCCAACATGCAGGCTCTGAGCCGGGGGGCAACAAGAATTGCCACCCCAGCCCGTCGCCTCTCACTGCTGGCAACGCCAGAGTGGAAGAGAGTCCAGCCCCTCTCGAGAGAACTGGTTCCAGAGCCCTTGCTGTGCGTCGAGGTGAGTCCGACTATATCCAACCGGAACTTCTCTACCTCGCGCACTAGCTCAGGCTCCTTCCCCCCCAGCGAGGTGACGTTCCACGTCCCAAGAGCTAGCTTCTGTAGCCGAGGATCGGACCGCCAAGTGCCCTGCCTTCGGCTACCGCCCAGCTCACATTGCACCCGACCTCTATGGCCCCTGCTATGGGTGGTGAGCCCATTGGAGGGGGGACCCACGTTGCCTCTTCGGGCTGTGCCCGGCCGGGCCCCATGGGGACAGGCCCGGCCACCAGGCGCTCGCCATCGTGCCCCAACTCCGGGCCTGGCTCCGGAGGGGGGCCCCGGTGACCCGCGTCCGGGCGAGGGAAATCTGAGTCTCGGTTCTTGCATTTCCATAGAAGTCTTCGAGCTGCTCTTTGTCTGATCCCTCACCTAGGACCAGTTTGCCTTGGGAGACCCTACCAGGGGGCATGGAAGCCCCCGGACAACATAGCTCCTAGGATCATTGGGACACGCAAACTCCTCTACCACGTTAAGGTGGCAGCTCAGAGAGGAGTTTTTTGATCTACAGTAAAAAAACAAATGTACATTTTACAGTAAAATTCTTGCCATTTTAGCCATAAAAACAGCAATAGTGTATTTCCATTTACAGTAACATACACTACATTTTGAGGTGAAATTATCGCAATTTACCACATAAAAAATCTACTAATAAAATGCATTAAAAAATTGTGTAACAACATTGTTTACTGTTCGGGGCCAAACACAACTGCCATGTGGCCCTCAGTGAAAACGACACCTACGATATAAAATGTGCATTTAATTGGAAATACAAGTCTTGAGGGATTTCATTTCTTTTATTTGACAAGCATTGCATTATTTTTACATCTGAAAGTAGATACAATAGTCAGTATAGCAGTTTTTATTACAATATTATTCCTATCCAGAACATTAAAAAAACACACACAAGAACTGCAAATATGTTCACTTAAAAATGGTCCAATTATGCAAAAATATATTGTCAAACATTCAAACCATTTTTAAAATTGAAATAAATACTAATAATAATGATTTCAAAGCAAGTTATCCATCAAATTGTGCAATGTAAAAGTAGATTTCATGGTCAAATTGGGAAATTTACTGTGGTTTTTACGGTATTTTTCTCTAAATGAAAAAAAAAGATTTTTTTTTTTTGTGTAAAATGGCAAATGTAAATTTGTTTTTTTATACTGTAGATAAAAAATTTTACAGTAAAAATGTCACCTGAGATGCCTTTTTTTTGTTTTTTTTTACCACAAATCAAGTGTAGATTATTCGGTGCATTACTGTAAATGCCAAAACTGTTTCAATAAACTGTGGTGCCGTTTTGGCATTTACAGTAATGCACCGAATAATCTACACTTGTTGATTTGTGGTAAAAAACAAAAAAAATTGGCAGCTCAGGTGACATTTTTACTGTAAAAATGAAGTTTTTTTTATCTACAGTATAAAAAAACAAATGTACATTTGCCATTTTACAAAAAAAAAAAAAATAATCTTTTTTTTTTCATTTAGCGAAAAATACCGTAAAAACCACAGTAAATTTCCCAATTTGACCATGAAATCTACTTTTACATTGCACAATTTGATGGATAACTTGCTTTGAAATCATTATTATTAGTATTTATTTCAATTTTAAAAATGGTTTGAATGTTTGACAATATATTTTTGCATAATTGGACAATTTTTAAGTTAACATATTTGCGATTACATTGAGTGCATTTGTTGTTGTTTTTTTACTGTAAAAAAATAATAAAAATTTTTGACGTTTTTTGATCTACAGTAAAAAAACAAATGTACATTTTACAGTAAAATTCTTGCCTTTTTAGCCATAAAAACAGCAATAGTGTATTTCCATTTACAGTAACATACACTACATTTTGAGGTGAAATTATCGCGATATGCCACATATTATTTTACATTTTATTTAAAAAAAAAATCTACTAATAAAATGCATTAAAAAATTGTGTAACAATAGTGTTTACTGTTAGGGGCCAAACACAACTGCCATGTGGCCCTCAGTGAAAACGACACCTACGATATAAAATGTGCATTTAATTGGAAATACAAGTCTTGAGGGATTTCATTTCTTTTATTTGACAAGCATTGCATTCTTTTTACATCTGAAAGTAGATACAATAGTCAGTATAGCAGTTTTTATTACAATATTATTCCTATCCAGAACATTAAAAAAACACACACAAGAACTGCAAATATGTTCACTTCAAAATTGTCCAATTATGCAAAAATATATTGTCAAACATTCAAACCATTTTTAAAATTGAAATAAATACTAATAATAATGATTTCAAAGCAAGTTATCCATCAAATTGTGCAATGTAAAAGTAGATTTCATGGTCAAATTGTGAAATTTACTGTGGTTTTTACGGTATTTTTCGCTAAATGAAAAAAAAAGATTTTTTTTTTTTTTTTGTACATTTGTTTTTTTATACCGTAGATAAAAAAAACTTCATTTTTACAGTAAAAATGTCACCTGAGCTGCCTTTTTTTTGTTGTTTTTTTACCACAAATCAAGTGTAGATTATTCGGTGCATTACTGTAAATGCCAAAACTGTTTCAATAAACTGTGGTGCCGTTTTGGCATTTACAGTAATGCACCGAATAATCTACACTTGTTGATTTGTGGTAAAAAAAACAAAACAAAAAAGGCAGCTCAGGTGACATTTTTACTGTAAAAATGAAGTTTTTTTTATCTACGGTATAAAAAAACAAATGTACATTTGCCATTTTACAAAAAAAAAAAAAAAATCTTTTTTTTTTTTCATTTAGCGAAAAATACCGTAAAAACCACAGTAAATTTCACAATTTGACCATGAAATCTACTTTTACATTGCACAATTTGATGGATAACTTGCTTTGAAATCATTATTATTAGTATTTATTTCAATTTTAAAAATGGTTTGAATGTTTGACAATATATTTTTGCATAATTGGACAATTTTTAAGTTAACATATTTGCGATTACATTGAGTGAATTTGTTGTTTTTTTACTGTAAAAAAAATAAAAATAAATAAAAATAAGTTTTTTGATCTACAGTAAAAAAACAAATGTACATTTTACAGTAAAATTCTTGCCTTTTTAGCCATAAAAACAGCAATAGTGTATTTCCATTTACAGTAACATACACTACATTTTGAGGTGAAATTATCGCAATTTACCACATATTATTTAAAAAAAAAAATCTACTAATAAAATGCATTAAAAAAAATTGTGTAACAATAGTGTTTACTGTTAGGGGCCAAACACAACTGCCATGTGGCCCTCAGTGAAAACGACACCTATGATATAAAATGTGCATTTAATTGGAAATACAAGTCTTGAGGGATTTCATTTCTTTTATTTGACAAGCATTGCATTATTTTTACATCTGAAAGTAGATACAATAGTCAGTATAGCAGTTTTTATTACAATATTATTCCTATCCAGAACATTAAAAAAACACACACAAGAACTGCAAATATGTTCACTTCAAAATTGTCCAATTATGCAAAAATATATTGTCAAACATTCAAACCATTTTTAAAATTGAAATAAATACTAATAATAATGATTTCAAAGCAAGTTATCCATCAAATTGTGCAATGTAAAAGTAGATTTCATGGTCAAATTGTGAAATTTACTGTGGTTTTTACGGTATTTTTCGCTAAATGAAAAAAAAAGATTTTTTTTTTTTTTTTGTACATTTGTTTTTTTATACCGTAGATAAAAAAAACTTCATTTTTACAGTAAAAATGTCACCTGAGCTGCCATTTTTTTTTGTTTTTTTACCACAAATCAACAAGTGTAGATTATTCGGTGCATTACTGTAAATGCCAAAACGGCACCACAGTTTATTGAAACAGTTTTGGCATTTACAGTAATGCACCCAATAATCTACACTTGATTTGTGGTAAAAAAAAACAAAAAAAAAGGCAGCTCAGGTGACATTTTTACTGTAAAAATGATTTTTTTTAATCTACAGTATAAAAAAACAAATATACATTTGCCATTTTACAAAAAAAAAAAAACTTTTTTTTTTTTCATTTAGCGAAAAATACCGTAAAAACCACAGTAAATTTCACAATTTGACCATGAAATCTACTTTTACATTGCACAATTTGATGGATAACTTGCTTTGAAATCATTATTATTAGTATTTATTTCTATTTTAAAAATGGTTTGAATGTTTGACAATATATTTTTGCATAATTGGACAATTTTGAAGTGAACATATTTGCAGTTCTTGTGTGTGTTTTTTTAATGTTCTGGATAGGAATAATATTGTAATAAAAACTGCTATACTGACTATTGTATCTACTTTCAGATGTAAAAATAATGCAATGCTTGTCAAATAAAAGAAATGAAATCCCTCAAGACTTGTATTTCCAATTAAATGCACATTTTATATCATAGGTGTCGTTTTCACTGAGGGCCACATGGCAGTTGTGTTTGGCCCCTAACAGTAAACACTATTGTTACACAATTTTTTAATGCATTTTATTAGTAGATTTAAAAAAAAAAAAAAAAGGAAAATAATATGTGGCATATCGCGATAATTTCACCCCAAAATGTAGTGTATGTTACTGTAAATGGAAATACACTATTGCTGTTTTTATGGCTAAAAAGGCAAGAATTTTACTGTAAAATGTACATTTGTTTTTTTACTGTAAAACTTTTTAAAAAATTTTTATTTTTTTACAGTAAAAAAACAACAACAAATGCACTTAATGTAATCGCAAATATGTTAACTTAAAAATTGTCCAATTATGCAAAAATATATTGTCAAACATTCAAACCATTTTTAAAATTGAAATAAATACTAATAATAATGATTTCAAAGCAAGTTATCCATCAAATTGTGCAATGTAAAAGTAGATTTCATGGTCAAATTGTGAAATTTACTGTGGTTTTTACGGTATTTTTCGCTAAATGAAAAAAAAAAAGTTTTTTTTTTTTGTAAAATGGCAAATGTACATTTGTTTTTTTATACTGTAGATAAAAAAAACTTCATTTTTACAGTAAAAATGTCACCTGAGCTGCCATTTTTTTTTGTTTTTTTACCACAAATCAAGTGTAGATTATTGGGTGCATTACTGTAAATGCCAAAACTGTTTCAATAAACTGTGGTGCCGTTTTGGCATTTACAGTAATGCACCGAATAATCTACACTTGTTGATTTGTGGTAAAAAAACAAAAAAAAATGGCAGCTCAGGTGACATTTTTACTGTAAAAATGAAGTTTTTTTTATCTACGGTATAAAAAAACAAATGTACCGTACAAAAAAAAAAAAAAAAATCTTTTTTTTTCATTTAGCGAAAAATACCGTAAAAACCACAGTAAATTTCACAATTTGACCATGAAATCTACTTTTACATTGCACAATTTGATGGATTACAGTAATGCACCGAATAATCTACACTTGTTGATTTGTGGTAAAAAAAAAAAAAAAAAAAAAATGGCAGCTCAGGTGACATTTTTACTGTAAAAATGAAGTTTTTTTTATCTACGGTATAAAAAAACAGTTTTTTTTATCTACAGTATAAAAAAACAAATGTACATTTGCCATTTTACAAAAAAAAAAAAACTTTTTTTTTTTCATTTAGAGAAAAATACCGTAAAAACCACAGTAAATTTCACAATTTGACCATGAAATCTACTTTTACATTGCACAATTTGATGGATAACTTGCTTTGAAATCATTATTATTAGTATTTATTTCAATTTTAAAAATGGTTTGAATGTTTGACAATATATTTTTGCATAATTGGACAATTTTGAAGTGAACATATTTGCAGTTCTTGTGTGTGTTTTTTTAATGTTCTGGATAGGAATAATATTGTAATAAAAACTGCTATACTGACTATTGTATCTACTTTCAGATGTAAAAATAATGCAATGCTTGTCAAATAAAAGAAATGAAATCCCTCAAGACTTGTATTTCCAATTAAATGCACATTTTATATCATAGGTGTCGTTTTCACTGAGGGCCACATGGCAGTTGTGTTTGGCCCCTAACAGTAAACCCTATTGTTACACAATTTTTTAATGCATTTTATTAGTAGATTTTTTTTTAAAAATAATATGTGGCATATCGCGATAATTTCACCTCAAAATGTAGTGTATGTTACTGTAAATGGAAATACACTATTGCTGTTTTTATGGCTAAAAAGGCAAGAATTTTACTGTAAAATGTACATTTGTTTTTTTTACTGTAGATCAAAAAACTTTTTTAATTTTTTTTAATTTTTTTACAGTAAAAAAAACAACAACAAATGCACTCAATGTAATCGCAAATATGTTAACTTAAAAATTGTCCAATTATGCAAAAATATATTGTCAAACATTCAAACCATTTTTAAAATTGAAATAAATACTAATAATAATGATTTCAAAGCAAGTTATCCATCAAATTGTGCAATGTAAAAGTAGATTTCATGGTCAAATTGTGAAATTTACTGTGGTTTTTACCGTATTTTTCTCTAAATGAAAAAAAAAAAGTTTTTTTTTTTTGTAAAATGGCAAATGTAAATTTGTTTTTTTATACTGTAGATAAAAAAAACTTCATTTTTACAGTAAAAATGTCACCTGAGCTGCCTTTTTTTTTGTTTTTTTTACCACAAATCAAGTGTAGATTATTGGGTGCATTACTGTAAATGCCAAAACTGTTTCAATAAACTGTGGTGCCGTTTTGGCATTTACAGTAATGCACCGAATAATCTACACTTGTTGATTTGTGGTAAAAAAAAACAAAAAAAAATGGCAGCTCAGGTGACATTTTTGTTGTAAAAATGAAGTTTTTTTAATCTACGGTATAAAAAAACAAAAGTACATTTGCCATTTTACAAAAAAAAAATATATATATATTTTTTTCATTTAGCGAAAAATACGGTAAAAACCACAGTAAATTTCACAATTTGACCATGAAATCTACTTTTACATTGCACAATTTGATGGATAACTTGCTTTGAAATCATTATTATTAGTATTTATTTCAATTTTAAAAATGGTTTGAATGTTTGACAATATATTTTTGCATAATTGGACAATTTTTAAGTTAACATATTTGCGATTACATTGAGTGCATTTGTTGTTGTTTTTTTACTGTAAAAAAATTAAAAAAAATTAAAAAAGTTTTTTGATCTACAGTAAAAAAACAAATGTACATTTTACAGTAAAATTCTTGCCTTTTTAGCCATAAAAACAGCAATAGTGTATTTCCATTTACAGTAACATACACTACATTTTGAGGTGAAATTATCGCGATATGCCACATATTATTTTACATTTTATTTAAAAAAAAATCTACTAATAAAATGCATTAAAAAATTGTGTAACAATAGTGTTTACTGTTAGGGGCCAAACACAACTGCCATGTGGCCCTCAGTGAAAACGACACCTATGATATAAAATGTGCATTTAATTGTAAATACAAGTCTTGAGGGATTTCATTTCTTTTATTTGACAAGCATTGCATTATTTTTACATCTGAAAGTAGATACAATAGTCAGTATAGCAGTTTTTATTACAATATTATTCCTATCCAGAACATTAAAAAAACACACACAAGAACTGCAAATATGTTCACTTCAAAATTGTCCAATTATGCAAAAATATATTGTCAAACATTCAAACCATTTTTAAAATTGAAATAAATACTAATAATAATGATTTCAAAGCAAGTTATCCATCAAATTGTGCAATGTAAAAGTAGATTTCATGGTCAAATTGTGAAATTTACTGTGGTTTTTACGGTATTTTTCGCTAAATGAAAAAAAAAGATTTTTTTTTTTTTTGTACATTTGTTTTTTTTATACCGTAGATAAAAAAAACTTCATTTTTACAGTAAAAATGTCACCTGAGCTGCCATTTTTTTTTTTTTTTGTTTTTTTACCACAAATCAACAAGTGTAGATTATTCGGTGCATTACTGTAAATGCCAAAACGGCACCACAGTTTATTGAAACAGTTTTGGCATTTACAGTAATGCACCGAATAATCTACACTTGATTTGTGGTAAAAAAACAAAAAAAATGGCAGCTCAGGTGACATTTTTACTGTAAAAATGAAGTTTTTTTTATCTACGGTATAAAAAAACAAATGTACATTTGCCATTTTACAAAAAAAAAAAAAAAAAAATCTTTTTTTTTTCATTTAGAGAAAAATACCGTAAAAACCACAGTAAATTTCACAATTTGACCATGAAATCTACTTTTACATTGCACAATTTGATGGATAACTTGCTTTGAAATCATTATTATTAGTATTTATTTCAATTTTAAAAATGGTTTGAATGTTTGACAATATATTTTTGCATAATTGGACAATTTTGAAGTGAACATATTTGCAGTTCTTGTGTGTGTTTTTTTAATGTTCTGGATAGGAATAATATTGTAATAAAAACTGCTATACTGACTATTGTATCTACTTTCAGATGTAAAAATAATGCAATGCTTGTCAAATAAAAGAAATGAAATCCCTCAAGACTTGTATTTCCAATTAAATGCACATTTTATATCATAGGTGTCGTTTTCACTGAGGGCCACATGGCAGTTGTGTTTGGCCCCTAACAGTAAACACTATTACACAATTTTTTAATGCATTTTATTAGTAGATTTTTTTTAAAAATAATATGTAGTAAATTGCGATAATTTCACCTCAAAATGTAGTGTATGTTACTGTAAATGGAAATACACTATTGCTGTTTTTATGGCTAAAATGGCAAGAATTTTACTGTAAAATGTACATTTGTTTTTTTACTGTAGATCAAAAAACTTTTTAAATTTTTATTATTTTTTTTTACAGTAAAAAAACAACAACAAATGCACTCAATGTAATCGCAAATATGTTAACTTAAAAATTGTCCAATTATGCAAAAATATATTGTCAAACATTCAAACCATTTTTAAAATTGAAATAAATACTAATAATAATGATTTCAAAGCAAGTTATCCATCAAATTGTGCAATGTAAAAGTAGATTTCATGGTCAAATTGTGAAATTTACTGTGGTTTTTACCGTATTTTTCGCTAAATGAAAAAAAAAAGTTTTTTTTTTTTTGTACATTTGTTTTTTTATACCGTAGATAAAAAAAACTTAATTTTTACAGTAAAAATGTCACCTGAGCTGCCATTTTTTTAATTTATTTTTTTACCACAAATCAACAAGTGTAGATTATTCGGTGCATTACTGTAAATGCCAAAACGGCACCACAGTTTATTGAAACAGTTTTGGCATTTACAGTAATGCACCGAATAATCTACACTTGATTTGTGGTAAAAAAACAACAAAAAAAAGGCAGCTCAGGTGACATTTTTACTGTAAAAATGAAGTTTTTTTTATCTACGGTATAAAAAAACAAATGTACATTTGCCATTTTACAAAAAAAAAAAAAAAATTTTTTTTTTTCATTTAGCGAAAAATACCGTAAAAACCACAGTAAATTTCACAATTTGACCATGAAATCTACTTTTACATTGCACAATTTGATGGATAACTTGCTTTGAAATCATTATTATTAGTATTTATTTCAATTTTAAAAATGGTTTGAATGTTTGACAATATATTTTTGCATAATTGGACAATTTTTAAGTTAACATATTTGCGATTACATTGAGTGCATTTGTTGTTGTTTTTTTACTGTAAAAAAATTAAAAAAAGTTAAAAAAGTTTTTTGATCTACAGTAAAAAAAACAAATGTACATTTTACAGTAAAATTCTTGCCATTTTAGCCATAAAAACAGCAATAGTGTATTTCCATTTACAGTAACATACACTACATTTTGAGGTGAAATTATCGCGATATGCCACATATTATTTTACATTTTATTTAAAAAAAAAATCTACTAATAAAATGCATAAAAAAATTGTGTAACAATAGTGTTTACTGTTAGGGGCCAAACACAACTGCCATGTGGCCCTCAGTGAAAACGACACCTACGATATAAAATGTGCATTTAATTGGAAATACAAGTCTTGAGGGATTTCATTTCTTTTATTTGACAAGCATTGCATTATTTTTACATCTGAAAGTAGATACAATAGTCAGTATAGCAGTTTTTATTACAATATTATTCCTATCCAGAACATTAAAAAAACACACACAAGAACTGCAAATATGTTCACTTCAAAATTGTCCAATTATGCAAAAATATATTGTCAAACATTCAAACCATTTTTAAAATTGAAATAAATACTAATAATAATGATTTCAAAGCAAGTTATCCATCAAATTGTGCAATTTAAAAGTAGATTTCATGGTCAAATTGTGAAATTTACTGTGTTTTTACGGTATTTTTCTCTAAATGAAAAAAAAAAGTTTTTTTTTTTTTGGTAAAATGGCAAATGTACATTTGTTTTTTTATACTGTAGATAAAAAAAACTTCATTTTTACAGTAAAAATGTCACCTGAGCTGCCTTTTTTTTTTTTTTTTTTTTTTTTTACCACAAATCAACAAGTGTAGATTATTCGGTGCATTACTGTAAATGCCAAAACGGCACCACAGTTTATTGAAACAGTTTTGGCATTTACAGTAATGCACCGAATAATCTACACTTGATTTGTGGTAAAAAAAAACCAAAAAAAAGGCAGCTCAGGTGACATTTTTACTGTAAAAATGAAGTTTTTTTTATCTACGGTATAAAAAAACAAATGTACATTTGCCATTTTACAAAAAAAAAAAAAAAAATACCGTAAAAACCACAGTAAATTTCACAATTTGACCATGAAATCTACTTTTAAATTGCACAATTTGATGGATAACTTGCTTTGAAATCATTATTATTAGTATTTATTTCAATTTTAAAAATGGTTTGAATGTTTGACAATATATTTTTGCATAATTGGACAATTTTTAAGTTAACATATTTGCGATTACATTGAGTGCATTTGTTGTTGTTTTTTTTACTGTAAAAAAATTAAAAAAGTTTTTTGATCTACAGTAAAAAAAACAAATGTACATTTTACAGTAAAATTCTTGCCTTTTTAGCCATAAAAACAGCAATAGTGTATTTCCATTTACAGTAACATACACTACATTTTGAGGTGAAATTATCGCAATTTACCACATATTATTTAAAAAAAAAATCTACTAATAAAATGCATAAAAAAATTGTGTAACAATATTGTTTACTGTTAGGGGCCAAACACAACTGCCATGTGGCCCTCAGTGAAAACGACACCTACGATATAAAATGTGCATTTAATTGGAAATACAAGTCTTGAGGGATTTCATTTCTTTTATTTGACAAGCATTGCATTATTTTTACATCTGAAAGTAGATACAATTGTCAGTATAGCAGTTTTTATTACAATATTATTCCTATCCAGAACATTAAAAAAACACACACAAGAACTGCAAATGTGAGAAAAGAAAGGCTGTTTTTAAACATGAACGTGCCACTCGATGCCCCGCTGTACGGTCCTTTCCGCTCGCAAACACCTCGGCGTCCTCCTGGAGTCGTCCGGCGGCACTGCTGATGTTGTCACGACTACGAGTCTTGACGGGGAGTGTTTGGGCCCGGCTGTCGTCCGGATCAGGCCAGACCGCGACAGTCCAAAGAAAGGGATGCCAGAGTCTTGTTGTGTTATTGTTTATTTTTGTCTTTTAAAAGCTGCATGGTCCAAGGTCACACGGGGGACGGGGACGGGGGGGGGTCTTAGGCCACGTAGCTGTACTCGTCCGCCGAGGTCTGACTGCGCTCGATGTACTGCTTGTCGATCAGGACCTCGATGCACTTCTTGATCATACTGATACTGGGGTTGAACCTGGCTTTGGACTGATTGATCACCTGCAAAGGACAGTCATTGGGACACATGCTGGCTTGGGTTGAACACTTTGCAATGCAGTCTGCTGAAAATGATGGAAAGTGCCACTCTACATGGTCAAAGTTGGAATTGCCACAAAACACATGTTCACTAATTCAACACTAATGTTCTGTCGTGTGACCTGACAGAAGAAAGGCACCCACCTCTTGTATGAGGGCGTTGTGTCGCAGCACCTTGCGGGCCTTCATGATCCTCACTATAGCAGCTTGTAAATACATTTTGCGGTCTTCGTCCACCGCACTTCTAGTCTGCTCCATTTCCTAGCGAGCAGAGACACGTGTGAGGGTGAACCAGGGGGGTGATGGTAGGTGAATGAAGTAGAATTTAGTTTCCAGCAGAGGTGGGTAGTAACACGCTAAATTTACTCCGTTACATCAACTTGAGTAACTTTTGGGATAAATTGTACTTCTAAGAGTAGTTTTAATGCAACATACTTTTACTTTTACTTGAGTATATTTATAGAGAAGAAACGCTACTTTTATCTACATGATACTTGCCAACCCTCCCGGATTTTCCGGGAGACTCCCGAAATTCAGCGCCTCTCCCGAAAACCTCCCCCGGGACAAATTTTCCTCCCGAAAATCTCCCGAAATTCAGGCGGACTCAGGTCCTCATGGGTTTATTGTTAGGCAGTTTCATTAACGTCCTCCCAGCGCGGCAACAACACACAACAACAGCGGTCACGTTTTTTGTATACCGTAAAGCAGTTCGTCTGCCGTAAAACAGCAATGTTGTGACACTTTTGTGCGTGCCACACATCAATGCATCATCAGAGAGGGTGTTCAGCATGGTTAGAAAAATAGTGACAAGAGAATAGAACAAGGATGGACAATTCAACCCTTAACTCAACAATGAGTAGATGAGTGTTATGTGTGTGTGTATATGTGTAAATAAATGAACACTGAAATTCAAGTATTTATTTTATATATATATATATATATATATATATATATATATATATATATATATTAGAGATGCGCGGTTTGCGGGCACAACCGCGGAGTCCGCGGATTATCCGCGGATCGGGCGGATGAAATAAAAAAAAATTTGATTTTATCCGCGGGTCGGGTCGGGCGGTTGAAATAAAAAAAAATTAGATTTTAAATAGATTCAGGCGGGTGGCAGTTAAACCAATTGGTAAATATATATACATAGTTAAATGTTGTTACCCACATACGAAAAACGAGCAGGCACCTGCAGCATATGCCACAACAGAAGAAGAAAAAGAAAAAGAGATGGACACTTTTACGGAGCGGAGAAGGGACGCCTCGCCGGGGTCCGGGACCGAGGCCCCTTCCCCCGAGAGGGCCCCACCGGGAGCCGTAGCTAAGGCGATCCGCGAGAAGGGCCCGACGCACGTCCAGGGTCACCACCGCGCCCACCGCACCGACACCCCGCCTCGTCCGCCTTCGCCGCGGCCGGCGTCACGCGCAGCAGGTAAGCAGCTTACCTGCCCGCCACCCCCGTGGCCGGGGGCGCGTAACAGGGGTCACTCCGCGCGCAGTGCGCTCACGAAAGGGGTGGGGCTCACCCTGGTTGATATAGACAGCAGGACGGTGGCCATGGAAGTCGGAACCCGCTAAGGAGTGTGTAACAACCCACCTGCCGAATCAACTAGCCCTGAAAATGGATGGCGCTGGAGCGTCGGGCCCATACCCGGCCGTCGCCGGCAGCGAGACGCGCTTGGAGGTGCGCTCAGCGCGGCTCCCATATGATTGCGCACTGGTGTGCGTCTGGGTCGTGACAGCGTGGCACGCGAATGTCTGTGCTGCATTGGATCAGTCTCCTTTCTTTAACAGGCAAAAGCTTTATAACCTCACTAATGCCTTGCATCGTCTATATTAGATATATAACAACGGTCGGGTGCGGGCGGGTGCGGTTCTGATCAAATGTTATATCGGGTGGATGGCGGATGGTTGACGACTTTCTGATGCGGTTGCGGATGAAATAATTGCCTATCCGCGCATCTCTAAAATATATATATATATATATATATATATATATATAAAATAGATATATATACATATATATACATACATATAATAAAATAAATATATATATATATATATATATATATATATATATATATATATATATATATATATAGCTAGAATTCACTGAATGTCAAGTATTTCTTATATATATATATATATATATATATATATATATATATATATATATATATATATATATATATATATATATGTGTGTGTGTGTGTGTGTGTGTGGGAAAAAAAATCACAAGACTACTTCATCTCTACAGGCCTGTTTCATGAGGGGTTCCCTCAATCATCAGGAGATTTTTAATGGAAGCATTCACATACCATGGTTTATATAGGGCACAGAGTGGGTAGGTACAGGCTCTTCAAAACAAATTTTTTGTAAAAACCGGTCACCTTCCTTCAAAAACGATTTCCTCTGAGCGCGTTTGTCGTTTCGCCTTCAAACTAACACAGGAGAGAGATTGAACCCTTGTGATTACAACGACAGAAGCACTTTTTTTCTAACTGCTCCGGTTTTGATTTTATGACCCTTCAAAGACCCGCTGCGCTGATGCTGCTGCGCTGCTGTTTTTTTAAGATGGCTGCTCAAAAGCAGGAAGCACCAACGTGCCCACACAATGCAGACAAGGTAGGTACACTAGACAAAAGTCTTGGGACACTTCAGACTAAAAGTAGACAAAAGTATTGGGACATTTAGGACTAGCACCTGCCAAATATGCGGGCCCGACCAATGCTGCTTGCAGCTTTAATTTTCCTTTGTAATCTCTGCCTACTGAGCCTATGGTGCTGTTAAGTTATTGCGGCTCAATTTGCCTGATCTTTTTTTATGTTAATGTATTATTATTTAATATATATTAATGTTTTAGTTGCTTAAGAGATATTCCTGGCTCTGAATTTGCTCATTGCTATTTTTATGTTTTTGTGCATTATTTGTTGCCGTCATCATTAAACGAACAGGTTACTCATCAGTTACTCAGTACTTGAACATACTTTTTACTTTTACTCAAGTAAATATTTGGGTGACTACTCCTTACTTTTACTTGAGCAATAAATCTCTAAAGTAACAGTACTCTTACTTGAGTACAATTTCTGGCTACTCTACCCACCTCTGCTTTCCATGGACTTCCACTGAATAATGTTCATTTGTCTCATAAATACATTAATGCATGCATGTTTGATGTATTTCAATAGATGCAGGACTGTGGGTGCAAGGTGAGTGTCTGACCTGTGGTGTGTCCTTCTGCATGGACGTGGTGATCTTGAACTTTGTCCTTTTACTGACAAAAGTCATATTTAGTGAAAAGGTGGATTCCGCTTCAATCTCCTCCTGCGAGCCACATAAGACACGTGAAACATGTGAAGAAGTCTTGATAGCTGCAAGGTCACACTGGAGTTCTTCAGGTGCAACATTCCATCCATCCATCCATCCATCTTCTTCCGCTTATCCGAGGTCGGGTCGCGGGGGCAGCAGCCTAAGCAGGGAAGCCCAGACTTCCCTCTCCCCAGCCACTTCGTCCAGCTCCTCCCAGGGAATCCCGAGGCGTTCCCAGGCCAGCCGGGAGACATAGTCTTCCCAACGTGTCCTGGGTCTTTTCCCCGTGGCCTCCTACCGGTCGGACGTGCCCTAAACACCTCCCTAGGGAGGCGTTCGGGTGGCATCCTGACCAGATGCCCGAACCACCTCATCTGGCTCCTCTCCATGTGGAGGAGCAGCGGCTTTACTTTGAGCTCCCCCCGGATGACAGAGCTTCTCACCCTATCTCTAAGGGAGAGCCCCGCCACCTGGCGGTGGAAACTCATTTGGGCCGCTTGTACCCGTGATCTTGTCCTTTCGGTCATAACCCAAAGCTCATGACCATAGGTGAGGATGGGAACGTAGATCGACCGGTAAATTGAGAGCTTTGCCTTCCGGCTCAGCTCCTTCTTCACCACAACGGATCGATACAGCGTCCGCATTACTGAAGACGCCGCACCGATCCGCCTGTCGATCTCACCATCCACTCTTCCCTCACTCGTGAACAAGACTCCGAGGTACTTGAACTCCTCCACTTGGGGCAAGATCTCCTCCCCAACCCGGAGATGGCACTCCACCCTTTTCCGGGCGAGAACCATGGACTCGGACTTGGAGGTGCTGATTCTCATCCCAGTCGCTTCACACTCGGCTGCGAACCGATCCAGTGAGAGCTGAAGATCCTGGCCGGATGAAGCCATCAGGACCACATCATCTGCAAAAAGCAGAGACCTAATCCTGCAGCCACCAAACCAGATCCCCTCAACGCCTTGACTGCGCCTAGCAATTCTGTCCATAAAAGTTCAGAACAGAATCGGTGACAAAGGGCAGCCTTGGCGGAGTCCAACCCTCACTGGAAACGTGTCCGACTTACTGCCGGCAATGCGGACCAAGCTCTGGCACTGATCATACAGGGAGCGGACCGCCACAATCAGACAGTCCGATACCCCATACTCTCTGAGCACTCCCCACAGGACTTCCCGAGGGACACGGTCAAAATCCTCTCTCCAAGTCCACAAAGCACATGTAGACTGGTTGGGCAAACTCCCATGCACCCTCAAGGACCCTGCCGAGAGTATAGAGCTGGTCCACAGTTCCACGACCAGGACGAAAACCACACTGTTCCTCCTGAATCCGAGGTTGGACTATCCGGCGTAGCCTCCTCTCCAGTACACCTGAATAGACCTTACCGGGAAGGCTGAGGAGTGTGATCCCACGATAGTTAGAACACACCCTCCGGTTCCCCTTCTTAAAGAGAGGAACCACCACCCCGGTCTGCCAATCCAGAGGTACCGCCCCCGATGTCCACGAGATGCTGCAGAGTCTTGTCAACCAAGACAGCCCCACAGGCTGCAACATTCCACCTAATATTACTGTGCCACTCGCATCCCCAGGAAATAAAATGTATAAATGCAAAATAAAATAGTTTTTATCAAGCAAACAATCCTACACATTGAAAAAATAACACGTAAAACACTTCCTTGTGGTCTACATAGCATGTGGTCTAACTTTCTGCATGGACCATCTTCAAGCCACTTTCTGACCGTCTCTCCTGGAGGTGGGAATGTACCTTGACACAGTACTGTACATTACTGTATCACATGACCGTGTATTAGTCACTCAACACTCCTGGTACTTCAACTCCTTTTACTCAAAATGAGCAATATTTGCTGTTAAAAACCTTGTGCAAAATACAATTAAAGGGGAACATTATCACAATTTCAGAAGGGTTAAAACCATTAAAAATCAGTTCCTAGTAGCTTATTATATGTTTCAAAGTTTTTTTCAAAATTTTACCCATCACGCAATATCCCTAAAAAAAGCTTCAAAGTGCCTGATTTTAACCACCCGTCCATTTTCCTGTGACGTCACATAGTGAAGCCAACACAAACAAACATGGCGGAAAGAACAGCGAGCTATAGCGACATTAGCTCGGATTCAGACTCGGATTTCAGCGGCTTAAGCGATTCAACAGATTACCGTATTTTCCGCACTATTAGCCGCACCTAAAAACCACAAATTTACTCAAAAGCTGACAGTGCGGCTTATAACCCGCTGCGCTTTATATATGGATTAATATTAAGATTCATTTTCATAAAGTTTAGGTCTTGCAACTACGGTAAACAGCCGCCATCTTTTTTCCCCGTAGAAGAGGAAGCGCTTCTTCTTCTACTGTAAGCAACCACCCGCCCCCGTAGAAGAAGAAGAAGCGCGCGGATATTACGTTTCATTTCCTTTGTGTGTTTACATCTGTAAAGACCACAAAATGGCTCCTACTAAGCGACAGGTTTCCGGTTCATGAAAAGACGCAATCTCTCCATCCGCACACGGACTACTATTTCACAGCAACTGCCTAAAGACTTTCAAGAAAAGCTGGCTACTTTCCGTGCATATTGTAAAAACAAGATAGCTGAAAAAAAAGATCCGGCCAGAGAACATTATCAACATGGACGAGGTTCCACTGACTTTTGATATTCCTGTGAACCGCACTGTGGATACAACGGGAGCACGTACGGTGAATATTCGCACCACAGGGAATGAGAAGTCATCCTTCACTGTGGTTCTAGCTTGCCATGCTAATGGCCAGAAACTTCCACCCATGGTGATATTCAAAAGGAAGACCTTGCCAAAAGAGACCTTTCCAGCCGGCGTCATCATAAAAGCTAACTCGAAGGGATGGATGGATGAAGAAAAGATGAGCGAGTGGTTAAGGTAAGTTTACGCGAAGAGGCCGGGTGGCTTTTTTCACGCAGCTCCGTCCATGTTGATATACGACTCCATGCGCGCCCACATCACGCTGGTTTTTAATATATTATTAAAGTTTGACTGACCTATCTGACTGTTTTTTTGACATTCCTTTAGCGCAGTTAGATGCGGCTTATAACACGGGGCGGCTTATAGGTGGACAAAGTTTTGAAATATGCCGTTCATTGAAGGCGCGGCTTATAACCCAGGGCGGCTTATGGTGCGGAAAATACGGTACATCCCGGATGCAACACTGCCCTTAACATTTTGGCAGATAATTACAATTCACACGCTCAACACTTTTGCCTATCCCCGTCGTGTTGAAATCAGGGATTTATGCTGCCGATTCCGATACTCCATGAGTGAGATTGGCCAATACCAGTATTGATACCAATCACTCACACGTATTTTCCGCACTATAAGGCGCACCTAAAAACCACAAATTTTCTCAGAAGCTGACAGTGCGCCTTATAACCCGGTGCGCTTTATATATGGATTAATATTAAGATTCATTTTCATAAAGTTTCGGTCTCGCAACTACGGTAAACAGCCGCCATCTTTTTTCCCCGTAGAAGAGGAAGTGCTTCTTCTTCTACGCAAGCAACCGCCAAGGTAAGCACCCGCCCCCATAGAACAGGAAGCGCTTCTTCTTCTACTGTAAGCAATCACCCGCCCGCGTAGAAGAAGAAGAAGCGCGCGGATATTACCATACGTTTCATTTCCTTTGTGTGTTTACATCTGTAAAGACCACAAAATGGCTCCTACTAAGCGACAGGGTTCCACTGACTTTTGATATTCCTGTGAACCGCACTGTGGATACAACGGGAGCACGTACGGTGAATATTCGCACCACAGGGAATGAGAAGTCATCCTTCACTGTGGTTCTAGCTTGCCATGCTAATGGCCAGAAACTTCCACCCATGGTGATATTCAAAAGGAAGACCTTGCCAAAAGAGACCTTTCCAGCCGGCGTCATCATAAAAGCTAACTCGAAGGGATGGATGGATGAAGAAAAGATGAGCGAGTGGTTAAGGGAAGTTTAAGTTTACGCGAAGAGGCCGGGTGGCTTTTTTCACGCAGCTCCGTCCATGTTGATATACGACTCCATGCGCGCCCACATCACGCTGGCTTTTAATATATTATTAAAGTTTGACTGACCTATCTGACTGTTTTTTTGACATTCCCTTTAGCGCAGTTAGATGCGGCTTATAACACGGGGCGGCTTATAGGTGGACAACGTTTTGAAATATGCCGTTCATTGAAGGCGCGGCTTATAACCCGGGGCGGCTTATGGTGCGGAAAATACGGCACGCATGTATTGAAACGGATGGTTGTAGTGTGGAGGCAGGTAGCGAAAACCAAATTGAAGAAGAAACTGAAGCTATTGAGCCATATCGGTTTGAACCGTATGCAAGCGAAACCAGACGAAAACGACACGGGAGAAAGCGAGGACGAATTCGGCGATCGCCTTCTAACCAACGATTGGTATGTGTTTGTTTGGCATTAAAGGAAACTTAACAACTATGAACTAGGTTTACAGCATATGAAATACATTTGGCAACAACATGCACTTTGAGAGTGCAGACAGCCCAGTTTTCATCAATTAATATATTCTGTAGACATACCCTCATCCGCGCTCTTTTCCTGAAAGCTGATCTGTCCAGTTTTGGAGTTGATGTCAGCAGGCCAGGGAAGCTAGGGTCGATAGGGGGTTTAGCTCGCTCGTCTGCGGGAACAAACTGCCGCCATTGCTTGCCGTGCTACCGAGGGTCCTTTGTCCCTGAATTGCCCACACACTCCGGCAGATTCAATGGGGGTCTGGCGGCAGATTTCTTTGACTTTATCGTTGGAAATGCATCTGCTTTGAGTGTCGCAGGATATCCACACATTCTTGCCATCTCTGTCGTAGCATAGCTTTCGTCGGTAAAGTGTGCGGAACAAATTTCTTGCCACTTTGGCATCTTTGGGCCACTGGTGCAACTTTGAATCCGTCCCCGTTCGTGTTGTTACACCCTCCGACAACACGATGTCTCCAAGGTACGGAAAACAGTCGAAAAAAACGGAAAATAACAGAGCTGATTTGACTCGGTGTTTGAGAAAATGGCGGATTGCTTCCCGATGTGACGTCACAACGAATATTAGAAAGGCGTTTAATTCGCCAAAATTCACCCATTTAGAGTTCGGAAATCGGTTAAAAAAATATATGGTCTTTTTTTCTGCAACATCAAGGTATATATTGACGCTTACATAGGTCTGGTGATAATGTTCCCCTTTAAAGAGAGGGGCTACAACCAGAGGTGGGACCAAGTCATTGTTTTGCAAGTCAACAAGTAAGTCTCAAGTCTTTGCCCTCAAGTCTGAGTCAAGTCCCGAGTCAAGTCCAAAGTCAAGACTGGAAAGTCTCAAGTCAAGTCCTAAGTCCTGCGTTTTGAGTTTCGAGTCCTTTCAAGTCCTTTTCACCACAGACTAATATATTAACACAGATTGTGTATGCTTTTCAAACGCTGTATTTATTTATTAAAACAAGTGCATTTTAAATTGCAGGAAAGAAAATTGTGCTGACATTGCACTTTATAATAGCACTATTAACCAGTCATTTTAAACATTAACTCATTCCTTTACAGAACAAACACATTGAAAAATAAAGTGCAAATGTACTTATTTGTACAAAAGTGTTAACATTGAAAAAAACATGACATATACGTGAACATAACAAAAAAGTTGTACTTTTTATATGTCAGGGCCCTATGCTGCAAAAGACCAAATTAGCCAAGAGTCTGTCAGTCATTTGTGCACGATGGGGGGCGTAGTATGATGCCACCATGGCTGAAAACTCGCTCCACTGGAGCACTGGAGGCAGGCACTGCCAAGACTCTCATGGCCACTCGGAACAGTGAAGGAAGAGTCTTCATGTTCAATGCCCAGAACAAAAGGGGGGAGAGAGTTGTTTTGGGTTGGTGCACTACTTGTAAGTGTATCTTGTGTTTTTTATGTTGATTTAATTAAAAAAAGAAAAAATATATATATATATTTCTTGTGCGGCCCGATACCAATCGATCCACGGACCAGTACCGGGCCGCGGCCCGGTGGTTGGGGACCACTGAGGTAAACAACCAACAGTATGTCAGAAAGCTAGCTAAAACGGTACACATATTCATAATATAGTATACATTTTAACTGACCTTTATTTGACTATTTTTGTCTTTTTTTAGGTGGCTAAAATACGCGGTGCTGCTGACCGCCGTCTAACGTTACGTGTGATATATTGACTAACGTAACCCTGCTTAAAAAAAAAATCACTGAACAAAAAGTATGAATAAGGTAGTGAACTGCAACGGATTCCCGTGTTTGCAATAACGTTATAACGTTAGCAGTGAGTTTACAGCCTCACTGATTTAACGACACAGCAAATAAAAGTCACGTTACTTAGCCAATAAACGTTATCTTACATTCAAAACTTACCGTTCTTTGTGCAACTTCAAATGCCGGACGAAGTTGGAAGTTGTTGCCTCTCTGTCAGTAATTTTCGAACCGCATGTGTTGCATACTGCAAACCGTTTTGTGTTGTGAAAACTCGCTCCACTGGAGCACTGGAGGCAGGCACTGCCAAGACTCTCATGGCCACTCGGAACAGTGAAGGAAGAGTCTTCATGTTCAATGCCCAGAACAAAAGGGGGGAGAGAGTTGTTTTGGGTTGGTGCACTACTTGTAAGTGTATCTTGTGTTTTTTATGTTGATTTAATTAAAAAAAGAAAAAATATGTATATATATTTCTTGTGCGGCCCGATACCAATCGATCCACGGACCAGTACCGGGCCGCGGCCCGGTGGTTGGGGACCACTGAGGTAAACAACCAACAGTATGTCAGAAAGCTAGCTAAAACGGTACACATATTCATAATATAGTATACATTTTAACTGACCTTTATTTGACTATTTTTGTCTTTTTTTAGGTGGCTAAAATACGCGGTGCTGCTGACCGCCGTCTAACGTTACGTGTGATATATTGACTAACGTAACCCTGCTTAAAAAAAAATCACTGAACAAAAAGTATGAATAAGGTAGTGAACTGCAACAGATTCCCGTGTTTGCAATAACGTTAGCAGTGAGTTTACAGCCTCACTGATTTAACTACACAGCAAATAAAAGTCACGTTACTTAGCCAATAAACGTTATCTTACATTCAAAACTTACCGTTCTTTGTGCAACTTCAAATGCCGGACGAAGTTGGAAGTTGTTGCCTCTCCATCAGTCATTTTCGAACCGCATGTGTTGCATACTGCAAACCGTTTTGTGTTGACCACCTCGTAATTTTTATACCCAAACAAAATTATTTTAGGTATCATTTTTCGTGTGGTTTGGACATGTCTTCTTCGTTGGTTGTCCTGCAATTTGATTGGATGAATGCTGTGTGATGAAAACAAAGTAGATCTAATTTGATTGGCTGTTGTACTGAGAGCACACCAGCTGACACACGCAACGCCTGATAGACAAGTACACGACGAAAAATACGGAGCGCTCCCGAATAACTTTTTCATCTTTGGGTTTTGGGGAAAGTAGCAAGTCATGTCAATTCAAAAGGCTCAAGTCCAAGTGAAGTCGCAAGTCATTGATGTTAAAGTCGAAGTCGAGTTGCAAGTCTTTTTACATTTTGTCAAGTCGAGTCTAAAGTCATCAAATTCATGACTCGAGTCTGACTCGAGTCCAAGTCATGTGACTCGAGTCCACACCTCTGGCTACAACACATTTGAAATAGTTCCATGTGTGTATTATTAGATTTACAGTCAGAAAGAAGGACTGAAGGTTAAGTTTAGAGAGAAATGCACCAAGGAAACGGCACACATTTGGTGGAATGGCCCTCGCTTTTTCTTTGGCTTTTGGAAAAAGCATCCGAATGAGAACTTTGACAATGTGGTGGAAACTCATGCCTGACTGGGAGTTAGTATCTTCCTAAAGAAGCACTCAACGTTCTTCCAGGTCTGATCCCAAGTCCTATTTCTACAAGTCGTAATTAATGATCTCTGACCTTTTCCGAGTTGTGGTTGAGCATCTTCACGTCCAGCAGGGACTTGATGGTCTTCTGCAGCTCCTTCTCGTTCATCTGGGTACCGTCCTGCAGCTCCTTGTACGAGGCCATCAGGCTGTTGTTGAAGGTGAGGAGCACCGCCATCTGGTAGGTGGACACCATGGCCACGTAGGGCTTGGACAAGTAGTTCATCTTGACTTCACCTTTGGCACACAAATGGCACATACACTTTGCATTATTAAGGGTATAACTGCAGATAAATGGGACATACAGTCGTGCTCAGAAGTTGACGTACCCTGGGAGAATTGATGACTTCTTGGCCATTCTTCAGAGAATATGAATGATAACACAAAAACCTTTCTTCCACTCATGCTTAATGCTTGTGTGAAGATATTTATTGGCAAACAACAGTGTTTACTCTTTTTAAATCAAAATGACAAAAGAAAGTACCCAAATGACCCTGATCAAAAAGTTGACATACCCCAGTGACTTTGATCTGATACATACTTGCCAACCCTCCCGGATTTTCCGGGAGACTCCCGAAATTCAGCGTCTCTCCCGAAAACCTCCCGGGACAAATTTTCTCCCGAAATGGAGGGGGCGTGGCCTCCAGCTCCATGCGGACCTAAGTCCGCTTTCCCACAATATAAAGAACGTCTACAGTAAAGCAGTCCGTCTGCCGTAAACAGCAATGTTGTGACACTCTTAAACAGGACAATACTGCCATCTAGTGCATTTGATGAAAGCACTTTTGTGCGTGCCACACAGCAATGCATCATCAGAGAGGGTGTTCAGCATGGTTAGAAACATAGTGACAGAGAATAGAACAAGGATGGACAATTCAACCCTTAACTCAACAATGAGTAGATGAGTGTTATGTGTGTGTGTATGTGTAAATAAATGAACACTGAAATTCAAGAATTTCTTTTATTTATATATATATATATATATATATATGTATATGTGTATATATATATATATATATATATATATATATATATATATATATATATATATATATATATATATATATATATATAGCTAGAATTCACTGAAAGTCAATTATTTCTTATATATATATATATATATATATATATATATATATATATATATATATCCATCCATCCATTTTCTACCGCTTATTCCCTTCGGGGTCGCGGGGATATATATATATATATATATGTCTTAATAAGGTTATCCAAAAAATAGTGCTCGATACCGTAGTAGAGCGCAATATATGTATGTGTGGGGAAAAAATTCACAAGACTATTTCATCTCTACAGGCCTGTTTCATGAGGGGGGTACCCTCAATCGTCAGGAGATTTGACGATTCTCCTGACGATTGAGGGTACCCCCCTCATGAAACAGGCCTGTAGAGATGAAATAGTCTTGTGAATTTTTTCCCCACACATACATATATATATATATATATATATACATATATATATATATATATATATATATATATATATATATATATATATATATATATATATATATATATTAGAGATGCGCGGATAGGCAATTATTTCATCCGCAACCGCATCAGAAAGTCGTCAACCATCCGCAATCCACCCGATCTAACATTTGATCAGAACCGCATCCGCCCGCACCCGCCCGTTGTTATACATCTAATATAGACGATGCAAGGCATTAGTGAGGTTATAAAGCTTTTGCCTGTTAAAGAAAGGAGACTGATCCAATGCAGCACAGACATTCGCGTGCCACGCTGTCACGACCCAGACGCACACCAGTGCGCAATCATATGGGAGCCGCGCTGAGCGCACCTCCAAGCGCGTCTCGCTGCCGGCGACGGCCGGGTATATGGGCCCGACGCTCCAGCGCCATCCATTTTCAGGGCTAGTTGATTCGGCAGGTGGGTTGTTACACACTCCTTAGCGGGTTCCGACTTCCATGGCCACCGTCCTAGCTGCTGTCTATATCAACCAGGGTGAGCCCCACCCCTTTCGTGAGCGCACTGCGCGCGGAGTGACCCCTGTTACGCGCCCCCGGCAACAGGGGTGGCGGGCAGGTAAGCTGCGCGGGCGGAGCGCGCGGAGTGACCCCTGTTACGAGCCCCCGGCCACGGGGGTGGCGGGCAGGTAAGCTGCTTATCTGCTGCGTGTGACGCCGGCCGCGGCGAAGGCGGACGAGGCGGGGTGTCGGTGCGGTGCGGTGGTGACCCTGGACGTGCGTCGGGCCCTTCTCGCGGATCGCCTCAGCTACGGCTCCCGGTGGGGCCCTCTCGGGGGAAGGGGCCTCGGTCCCGGACCCCGGCGAGGCGTCCCTTCTCCGCTCCGTAAAAGTGTCCATCTCTTTTCTTTTTTTTTCTTCTGTTGTGGCATATGCTGCAGGTGCCTGCTCGTTTTTCGTATGTGGGTAACAACATTTAACTATGTATATATATTTCCCAATTGGTTTAACTGCCACCCGCCTGAATCTATTTAAAATCTAATTATTTCAACCACCCGACCCGACCCGACCCGCGGATAAAATCTAATTTTCTTTAATTTCATCCGCCCGATCCGCGGATAATCCGCGGACTCCGCGGTTGTGCCCGCAAACCGCGCATCTCTAATATGTATATATATATATATATGAAATACTTGACTTGGTGAATTCTAGCTGTAAATATACTCCTCCCCTCTTAACCACGCCCCCCGCAACCACCCCCCCCACCTCCCACCTCCCGAAATTGGAGGTCTCAAGGTTGGCAAGTATGATCTGATAACATGCACAAAAGTTGACACAAACAGGTTTGCATGGCTAATCAAGGTTCCAATCCTCACCTGTGACATGTTTGTTTGTAATGAATGTGTGTGCATATAAAAGGTCAGTGAGTTTCTGGGCTTCTGACACACCATTGCATCTTTCATCCAGTGCTGCACACATGTTTCTGGATTCTGAGTCATAATAATTGTCAAAGGATCTGCGAGAAACGGTCATTGAACTGCATAAAACAGGAAAGGGGTATAAAAAGATATCCAAGGAATTGAGAAGGCCAATCAGCAGCGTTCAAACGCTGATTAAGAAGTGGGAAATGAGGGATTCAGGTAGACCAGCAAAGATTTCAGCCACAACTGCCAGGAAAATTGTTCGAGATGCAAAGAAAAATCCACAAATAACGTCAGCTGAAATACAGGACTCTCTGAAAAATTGTGGTGTGGCTGTTTCAAGATGCACAATAAGGAGGCGCTTGAAGAAAAATGGGCTGCATGGTCGAGTCGCCAGAAGAAAGCAATTTCTGCGAAAATGTCAGAAAGTATCCTTCTTACATTACGCCAAAAAAACACAGAGACAAGCCTCAAAACTTCTGGAACAAAGTCATTTGGAGTGATTGAGACCAAAATTGAACTTTTTGGCCATTCGACCATGCAGCTTGATGATGAGGCTAAACATGTTACACAGTGAGTACAAAAAAGCAGAAGCTGACAGAGGACATGCTTAACGCTAAGCTACACTGCAAAAAGTGAAATGTAAATAAGATGAAATATGTCAAATAAGGGTGATATTTGCTTATTTTCTGTCTGATAAGATAATTATTCTCATTAAACAGATTTTATGTTAGAGTGTTTTACTTGTTTTAAGGGTTTTGGTCCTAAATGATCTCAGTACCGTATTTTCCGCACTATTAGCCGCACCTAAAAACCACAAATTTTCTCAAAAGCTGACAGTGCGCCTTTTAACCCGGTGCGCTTTATATATGGATAAATATTAAGATTCATTTTCATAAAGTTTCGATCTCGCAACTTCGGTAAACAGCCGCCATCTTTTTTCCCGGTAGAACAGGAAACGCTTCTTCTTCTACGCAAGCAACCGCCAAGGTAAGCACCCGCCCCCATAGAACAGGAAGCGCTTCTTCTTCTACTGTAAGCAACCACCCGCCCGCGTAGAAGAAGAAAAAAGCGCGCGGATATCACCGTACGTTTCATTTCCTTTGTGTGTTTACATCTGTAAAGACCACAAAATGGCTCCTACTAAGCGACCGGGATCCGGTTCATGAAAAGACGCAATCTCTCCATCCGCACACCGTCACACGGATTATTATTTCACAGCAACTGGAGCACGTACGGTGAATATTCGCACCACAGGGAATGAGAAGTCGTCCTTCACTGTGGTTCTAGCTTGCCATGCTAATGGCCAGAAACTTCCACCCATGGTGATATTCAAAAGGAAGACCTTGCCAAAAGAGACCTTTCCAGCCGGCGTCATCATAAAAGCTAACTCGAAGGGATGGATGAAGAAAAGATGAGCGAGTGGTTAAGGTAAGTTTAAGTTTACGCGAAGAGGCCGGGTGGCTTTTTTCACGCAGCTCCGTCCATGTTGATATACGACTCCATGCGCGCCCACATCACGCTGGTTTTTAATATATTATTAAAGTTTGACTGACCTATCTGACTGTTTTTTTGACATTCCTTTAGCGCAGTTAGATGCGGCTTACAACACCGGGCGGCTTATAGGTGGACAAAGTTTTGAAATATGCCGTTCATTGAAGGCGCGGCTTTTAACCCAGGGCGCCTTATGGTGCGGAAAATACGGTACACTGCAAAGAGTGAAATCTAAGTAAGGTGAAATATGTCAAATAAGGGTGATATTTGCTTATTTTCTGTCTGATAAGATAATTATTCTCATTAAGCAGATTTTATGTTAGAGTGTTTTTACTTGTTTTAAGGGTTTTGGTCCTAAATGATCTCAGTAATACCACCTTAACATTTGACAACCAAACAATTACACAAGGCGACTCGGTAAAGAATCTGGGTATTATCTTCCACCCAACTCTCTCGTTTGAGTCACACATTAAGAGTGTTACTAAAACGGCCTTCTTTCATCTCCGTAATATCGCCTAAAATTCGTTCTATTTTGTCCACTAGCGACGCTGAGATCATTATTCATGCGTTCGTTACGTCTCGTCTCGATTACTGTAACGTATTATTTTGGGGTCTCCCTATGTCTAGCATTAAAAGACTACAGTTGGTACAAAATGCGGCTGCTAGACTTTTGACAAGAACAAGAAAGTTTGATTATATTACGCCTATACTGTATATACCTTTATATACATATATACATATATATATACCTATACTGGCTCACCTGCACTGGCTTCCTGTGCACTTAAGATGTGACTTTAAGGTTTTACTACTTACGTATAAAACACTACACGGTCTAGCTCCGTCCTATCTTGTCGATTGTATTGTACCATATGTCCCGGGAAGAAATCTGCGTTCAAAGAACTCCGGCTTATTAGTGATTCCCAGAGCCCAAAAAAAGTCTGCGGGCTATAGAGCGTTTTCTATTGGGGCTCCAGTACTATGGAATGCCCTCCCGGTAACAATTAGAGATGCTACCTCAGTAGAAGCATTTAAGTCCCATCTTAAAACTCATTTGTATACTCTAGCCTTTAAATAGACCCAACTTTTTCGACCAGTTGATCTGCCGTTTCTTTTCCTTTCTCCTCTGCTCCCCTCTCCCTTGTGGAGGGGGAGACACACAGGTCCGGTGGCCATGGATGAAGTGCTGGCTGTCCAGAGTCGGGACCCGGGGTGGACCGCTCGCCTGTGCATCGGTTGGGAACATCTCTGCGCTACTGACCCGTCTCTACTCGGGATGGTTTCCTGCTGACCCCACTATGGACTGGACTCTTACTATTATGTTAGATCCACTATGGACTGGACTCTTACTATTATGTTGGATCCACTATGGAATGGACTCTCACTATTATGTTAGACCCACTATGGACTGAACTCTTACTATTATGTTAGATCCACTATGGACTGGACTCTTACTATTATGTTGGATCCACTATGGACTGGACTCTTACTATTATGTTAGATCCACTATGGACTGGACTCTTACTATTATGTTGGATCCACTATGGACTGGACTCTTACTATCATGTTAGATCCACTATGGACTGGACTCTTACTATTATGTTAGATCCACTATGGACTGGACTCTCACTATTATGTTAGATCCACTATGGACTGGACTCTTACTATTATGTTAGATCCACTATGGACTGGACTCTCACACTATTATGTTAGATCCACTATGGACTGGACTCTCACAATATTATGCTAGATCCACTATGGACTGGACTCTCACTATTATATTAGATCCCGTATGGACTGGACTCTCACTATTATGTTAGATCCACTATGGACTGGACTCTCACTATTATGTTAGATCCACTATGGACTGGACTCTCACACTATTATGTTAGATCCACTATGAACTGGACTCTCACACTATTATGTTGGATCCACTATGGACTGGACTCTCACAATATTATGTTAGATCCACTATGGACTGGACTCTCACTATTATATTAGATCCACTATGGACTGGACTCTCACTATTATGTTAGATCCACTATGGACTGGACTCTCACTATTATGTTAGATCCACTATGGACTGGACTCTCACACTATTATGTTAGATCCACTATGGACTGGACTCTCACAATATTATGTTAGATCCACTATGGACTGGACTCTCACTATTATGTTAGATCCACTATGGACTGGACTCTCACTATTATGTTAGATCCACTATGGACTGGACTCTCACACTATTATGTTAGATCCACTATGAACTGGACTCTCACAATATTATGTTAGATCCACTATGGACTGGACTCTTACTATTATGTTAGATCCACTATGGACTGGACTCTTACTATTATGTTGGATCCACTATGGACTGGACTCTCACTATCATGTTAGATCCACTATGGACTGGACTCTCACTATTATGTTAGATCCACTGTGGACTGGACTCTCACACTATTATGTTAGATCCACTATGGACTGGACTCTCACAATATTATGTTAGATCCACTATGGACTGGACTCTCACTATTATGTTAGATCCACTATGGACTGGACTCTCACTATTATGTTAGATCCACTATGGACTGGACTCTCACACTATTATGTTAGATCCACTATGGACTGGACTCTCACAATATTATGTTAGATCCACTATGGACTGGACTCTCACTATTATGTTAGATCCACTATGGACTGGACTCTCACAATATTATGTTAGATCCACTAAGGACTGGACTCTCACACTATTATGTTAGATCCACTATGGAATGGACTCTCACACTATTATGTTAGATCCACTATGAACTGGACTCTCACAATATTATGTTAGATCCGCTATGGACTGGACTCTTACTATTATGTTAGACCCACTATGGACTGAATTCTTACTATTATGTTAGATCCACTATGGACTGGACTCTTACTATTATGTTGGATCCACTATGGACTGGACTCTCACTATCATGTTAGATCCACTATGGACTGGACTCTTACTATTATGTTAGATCCACTATGGACTGGACTCTCACTATTATGTTAGATCCACTATGGACTGGACTCTTACTATTATGTTAAATCCACTATGGACTGGACTCTTACTATTATGTTAGATCCACTATGGAATGGACTCTCACTATTATGTTAGACCCACTATGGACTGGACTCTCACTATTATGTTAGATCCACTATGGACTGGACTCTTACTATTATGTTGGATCCACTATGGAATGGACTCTCACTATTATGTTAGACCCACTATGGACTGGACTCTTACTATTATGTTAGATCCACTATGGACTGGACTCTTACTATTATGTTGGATCCACTATGGACTAGACTCTCACTATTATGTTAGATCCACTATGGACTGGACTCTCACTATTATGTTTGATCCACTATGGACTGGACTCTCACTATTATGTTAGATCCACTATGGACTGGACTCTCACACTATTATGTTAGATCCACTATGAACTGGACTCTCACACTATTATGTTGGATCCACTATGGACTGGACTCTCACAATATTATGTTAGATCCACTATGGACTGGACTCTCACTATTATATTAGATCCACTATGGACTGGACTCTCACTATTATGTTAGATCCACTATGGACTGGACTCTCACTATTATGTTAGATCCACTATGGACTGGACTCTTACTATTATGTTAGATCCACTATGGACTGGACTCACACTATTATGTTGGATCCACTATGGAATGGACTCTCACTATTATGTTAGACCCACTATGGACTGGACTCTTACTATTATGTTAGATCCACTATGGACTGGACTCTCACTATCATGTTAGATCCACTATGGACTGGACTCTCACACTATTATGTTAGATCCACTATGGACTGGACTCTCACTATCATGTTAGATCCACTATGGACTGGACTCTTACTATTATGTTAGATCCACTATGGACTGGACTCACACTATTATGTTGGATCCACTATGGAATGGACTCTCACTATTATGTTAGACCCACTATGGACTGGACTCTTACTATTATGTTAGATCCACTATGGACTGGACTCTTACTATTATGTTGGACCCACTATGGACTGGACTCTTACTATTATGTTAGATCCACTATGGACTGGACTCTCACTATTATGTTAGATCCACTATGGACTGGACTCTTACTATTATGTTAGATCCACTATGGACTGGACTCTCACTATTATGTTAGATCCACTATGGACTGGACTCTCACACTATTATGTTAGATCCACTATGGACTGGACTCTCACTATTATATTAGATCCACTATGGACTGGACTCTCACTATTATGTTAGATCCACTATGGACTGGACTCTCACTATTATGTTAGATCCACTATGGACTGGACTCTCACTATTATGTTAGATCCACTATGGACTGGACTCTCACTATTATGTTAGATCCACTATGGACTGGACTCTCACTATCATGTTAGATCCACTATGGACTGGACTCTCACTATCATGTTAGATCCACTATGGACTGGACTCTCACTATTATGTTAGATCCACTATGGACTGGACTCTCACTATTATGTTAGATCCACTATGGACTGGACTCTTACTATTATGTTAGATCCACTATGGACTGGACTCTTACTATTATGTTGGATCCACTATGGAATGGACTCTCACTATTATGTTAGATCCACTATGGACTGGACTCTTACTATTATGTTAGATCCACTATGGACTGGACTCTCTCACTATCATGTTAGATCCACTATGGACTGGACTCTTACTATTATGTTGGATCCACTATGGAATTGACTCTCACTATTATGTTAGATCCACTATGGACTGGACTCTTACTATTATGTTGGATCCACTATGGACTGGACTCTCACTATTATGTTAGATCCACTATGGACTGGACTCTCACAATATTATGTTAGATCCACTATGGACTGGACTCTCACTATCATGTTAGATCCACTATGGACTGGACTCTTACTATTATGTTAGATCCACTATGGACTGGACTCACACTATTATGTTAGATCCACTATGGACTGGACTCACACTATTATGTTAGATCCACTATGGACTGGACTCTTACTATTATGTTAGATCCACTATGGACTGGACTCTTACTATTATGTTGGATCCACTATGGACTAGACTCTCACTATCATGTTAGATCCACTATGGACTGGACTCTTACTATTATGTTAGATCCACTATGGACTGGACTCTCACTATTATGTTAGATCCACTATGGACTGGACTCTTACTATTATGTTAGATCCACTATGGACTGGACTCTCACACTATTATGTTAGATCCACTATGGACTGGACTCTGAGATGTGATGACCTATATTGAGTAAAACATGCTCGAAACTATTTTTGTCCAAAACACACCCAGCAATGGCGCACAGGAAGGCGGGGAAGAAAAGGGGAAAAGGTGGCCAAAATGGTCAAAAGTCCCAATTTTGTCTAAAATACCTCCCCGGGTTCCAGTCTCACAAGTCCTGCACATAAAATCTTCTGTATGGCCGCACAAGTCCCGGGATGCAGAAAATGTCCAAAACGCACCCAGCAAAGTCCCACAGGAAGTGGGGGAGAAAAGTGAGAAAAGTCGGCAAAAGTCCCCAAAAATGTTCCAGTCCCACATGGAGTGCCACAAGTCTTAAGACCCGGGTGTGATTTTTGAACATTTTACCGACTTTTCTCACTTTTCTCCCCGCCTTCCCGTGGGACTTTGCTGGACGCGTTTTGGACATTTTGGGCATCCCGGCCGGCGGCGGGACTTGTGGGACTCGCACCTGGGTAGGTATTTTGAACATTTTTGGGACTTTTGCCAACTTTTCAAACTTTTATCCCCCGTCCCCGTGGGACTCGGTTGGGTGTGTTATGGACATTTTGGGCATCCCGGGACTTGCGCGGCGGCCATACATAAGATTTGATGTTAGAGTGTTTTACTTGTTTTAAGTGTTTTGGTCCTAAATCATACTTGCCAACCCTCCCGGATTTTCCGGGAGACTCCCGAAATTCAGCGCCTCTCCCGAAAACCTCCCGGGACAAATTTTCTCCCGAAAATCTCCCGAAATTCAGTGACGTGTTGACAGCCTGTTCACACGTCCGCTTTCCCACAATATAAACAGCTAATGATGGAGGGCGAGTTCTTGGTTTCTTATGTGGATTTATTGTTAGGCAGTTTCATTAACGTCCTCCCAGCGTGGTAACAACACACAACAACAGCAGTCAAGTTTTCGTCTGCCGTAAAGCAGTTCGTCTGCCGTAAACAGCAATGTTGTGACACTTTTAAACAGGACAATACTGCCATCTACTGTACATGCATATGTGACCCACCCATAATGTGTCACATTTTTGTGTTGATTTATTTATTTTATTTTGTGGTTTGAATTCGTTTTTGGAGCTGTCGTTCCACATTTATCAGTATTCACATTGTTAGTAGGGGGCAGTAGGGCGTTTCTTCCCAATTGAATGCTATCACCTGCAGACCGGAAGTGTCTTGTCATTCTGATGAGCGCGACCAGTCTGTGAACAATTGAAATGTCCTGTGTGCTTTTTCTTCCTGTATAACAGGTTAGTTTTGGTGAATCAACTCACTGAATAATATCCATGTCATCTTTATAAGTTTAAGTACACATTCTGATGGTGGAGCCTAACTCTAAAGTGTTTGTGAGTTGTAGTTTGTATTTGTGAACGAATCCAGTGCACAGCTGCAGTAATCAATACAAAAAGGCGACGTGAGTACCAATGTTTATGTAGGAACTTCTGATCCTAATTCAGACTCCCAAATTAGAGCTCCCGTTTTCTTATTGATTTTATAATGTATATTCATATAATGTGTGTGTTCTGAAATAGTGACAGAGAATAGAACAAGGATGGACAATTCAACCCTTAACTCAACAATGAGTAGATGAGTGTTATGTGTGTGTATATGTGTAAATAAATGAACACTGAAATTCAAGTATTTCTTTTATTTATTTATACATATATATATATATATATATATATATATATATATATATATATATATATATATGTAATAAAAAAATATATATATAGCTAGAATTCACTGAAAGTCAAGTATTTCTTATATATATATATATATATCTTAACCACGCCCCCGCCCCACCCCCGACCACGCCCCACCCCCCGAAATCGGAGGTCTCAAGGTTGGCAAGTATGTCCTAAATGATCTCAGTAAGATATTACAGCTTGTTGCTGAGATTTGATGACCTATATTGAGTAAAACATGCTTGAAACTAGAATATCAAGTGTTGCAAAGCTGTGTCATCAACACTCACAAGTATAAAACTACTTTTTTTTAAAGTAATAATTTCTTATTTCAAGCATGAAAAAAAAAAAGCATGACTTTGACACAATTGTGTCTCATATTAAAACAGATGACAGCCAAAAGGACTTTGCTGTTTTATTTACAATGAAACAATAGAAAATACGTACTCATATAGTAGTACACTTGTTATTAGTGAGAATATACTTATTTTAAGGTATTTTTGGGTTCATTGAGGTTAGCTAATTTGACTTGTTTTGGAAAGTCTTGACAAGCCAAATTTTCTTGTTCTATTGGCAGATAATTTTGCTTAGTTCAAATAAAATACTCCTAATTTTTGTATTTTTGTTTCTTGTTTTTGAACACTGACTTTTTGCAGTGTGGCAACACAAGAAACAAGTGCTTTATAAACTTTAAGAGGTCTCAATGGAACCACATTACAGCAGAAAGTAACCTGATTGATACTAGAGTGATTCGATCGATATTTTCACAAAAGGTTTTTGTTCATGTTTACAAATTCAGGGAACAATTCCCTGGACACAGGAGGACTTTGAGGGCATAAATGAGTAATAGAGAGTAGTTTTTGTTTGTTATTGTGTACCATTGACTTTCTTTTGCTCAAACAATTGTCCATCCATCCATCCATCTTCTTCCGCTTATCCGAGGTCGGGTCGCGGGGGCAGCAGCCTAAGCAGGGAAGCCCAGACTTTCCTCTCCCCAGCCACTTCATCCAGCTCCTCCCGGGGGATCCCGAGGCGTTCCCAGGCCAGCCGGGAGCCATAGTCTTCCCAACGTGTCCTGGGTCTTCCCCGTGGCCTCCTACCGGTTGGACGTGCCCTAAACACCTCCCTAGGGAGGCATTCGGGTGGCATCCTGACCAGATGCCCGAACCACCTCATCTGGCTCCTCTAGATGTGGAGGAGCAGCGGCTTTAATTTGAGCTCCCCCCGGATGACAGAGCTTCTCACCCTATCTCTAAGGGAGAGACCCGCCACCCGGCGGAGGAAACTCATTTCGGCCGCTTGTACCCGTGATCTTGTCCTTTCGGTCATAACCCAAAGCTCATGACCATAGGTGAGGATGGGAACGTAGATCGACCGGTAAATTGAGAGCTTTGCCTTCCGGCTCAGCTCCTTCTTCACCACAACGGATCGATACAGCGTCCGCGTTACTGAAGACGCCGCACCGATCCGCCTGTCGATCTCACGATCCACTCTTCCCCCACTCGTGAACAAGACTCCTAGGTACTTGAACTCCTCTACTTGGGGAAAGATCTCCTCCCCAACCCGGAGATGGCACTCCACCCTTTTCCGGGCGATAACCATGGACTCGGACTTGGAGGTGCTGATTCTCATCCCAGTCGCTTCACACTCGGCTGCGAACCGATCCAGCGAGAGCTGAAGATCCTGGCCAGATGAAGCCATCAGGACCACATCATCCGCAAAAAGCAGAGACCTAATCCTGCAGCCACCAAACCGGATCCCCTCAACGCCTTGACTGCGCCTAGAAATTCTGTCCATAAAAGTTATGAACAGAATCGGTGACAAAGGGCAGCCTTGGTGGAGTCCAACCCTCCCTGGAAACGTGTCCGACCTAGTGCCGGCAATGCGGACCAAGCTCTGGCACTGATCATACAGGGAGCGGACAGCCACAATCAGACAGTCCCCCCCCATACTCTCTGAGCACTCCCCACAGGACTTCCCGAGGCACACGGTCGAATGCCTTCTCCAAGTCCACAAAGCACATGTAGACTGGTTGGGCAAACTCCCATGCACCCTCAAGGACCCTGCCGAGAGTATAGAGCTGGTCCACAGTTCCACGACCAGGACGAAAACCACACTGTTCCTCTTGAATCCGAGGTTCGACTATCCGGCGTAGCCTCCTCTCCAGTACACCTGAATAGACCTTACCGGGAAGGCTGAGGAGTGTGATCCCACGATAGTTAGAACACACCCTCCGGTTCCCCTTCTTAAAGAGAGGAACCACCACCCCGGTCTGCCAATCCAGAGGTACCGCCCCCGATGTCCACGCGATACTGCAGAGTCTTGTCAACCAAGACAGCCCCACAGCATCCAGAGCCTTAAGGAACTCCGGGCGGATCTCATCCACCCCCGGGGCCTTGCCACCGAGGAGATTTTTAACTACCTCAGCAACCTCAGCCCCAGAAATAGAAGAGCCCGCCACAGATTCCCCAGGCACTGCTTCCACATAGGAAGACGTGTTGGTGGGATTGAGGAGGTCTTCGAAGTATTCCCTCCACCGATCCACAACATCCGCAGTCGAGGTCAGCAGAACACCATCCGCACCATACACGGTGTTGACAGTGCACTGCTTCCCCTTCCTGAGGCGGCGGATGGTGGTCCAGAATCGCTTCGAAGCCGTCCGGAAGTCGTTTTCCATGGCTTCCCCGAACTCCTCCCATGTCCGAGTTTTTGCCTTTGCGACCGCTGAAGCCGCACACCGTTTGGCCTGTCGGTAGCTGTCCGCTGCCTCCGGAGTCCTATGAGCCAAAAGAACCCGATAGGACTCCTTCTTCAGCTTGACGGCATCCCTCACCGCCGGTGTCCACCAACGGGTTCTAGGATTACCAACTACCTTGCGGCCACAATTGTAATAAAAGAAAATAAAGAAACTTGGGAAATTGTTGAATTCATTCAAAGGTTGACAGTTAATACATGTACTGGTATCAGCTGATCTCACTCATGGATCGGCAGTGTAAAACCCTGATCGCACCATACCAATACCTACTTTCTTACCCTAACTTGTTGCAGCTTCTCAGCTACTTGTTTACATCGATGTTGGTTACCAGGTGACTGAATGGTTATGTTGTGGTTTGTACAAACTAAGCAATAAATACCATTTCTCATTTCTGGTTATGAGAACCGCTGACTGAGGGAAATATTGAGAGTAAAAAAAAAAAAATGGTGCATGCATGTGAAGTTACCTGTGCAAAGGTAGTGCAGCCAGGTCAACTTCCTCCCACTGAAGTGCTGATTATAGAACAACTCAAACTGTAACGAAAGTGAAACTGATGTTAGTAAAGAGTCATGCTCCTTTGAAGTAGCAGTAGAGTGTAGAAACAAAGTTGACTATACAGGTAAAAGCCAGTAAATTAGAATATTTTGAAAAACTTGATTTATTTCAGTAATTGCATTCAAAAGGTGTAACTTGTACATTATATTTATTCATTGCACACAGACTGATGCATTCAAATGTTTATTTCATTTAATTTTGATGATTTGAAGTGGCAACAAATGAAAATCCAAAATTCCGTGTGTCACAAAATTAGAATATTACTTAAGGCTAATACAAAAAAGGGATTTTTAGAAATGTTGGCCAACTGAAAAGTATGAAAATGAAAAATATGAGCATGTACAATACTCAATACTTGGTTGGAGCTCCTTTTGCCTCAATTACTGCGTTAATGCGGCGTGGCATGGAGTCGATGAGTTTCTGGCACTGCTCAGGTGTTATGAGAGCCCAGGTTGCTCTGATAGTGGCCTTCAACTCTTCTGCGTTTTTGGGTCTGGCATTCTGCATCTTCCTTTTCACAATACCCCACAGATTTTCTATGGGGCTAAGGTCAGGGGAGTTGGCGGGCCAATTTAGAACAGAAATACCATGGTCCGTAAACCAGGCACGGGTAGATTTTGCGCTGTGTGCAGGCGCCAAGTCCTGTTGGAACTTGAAATCTCCATCTCCATAGAGCAGGTCAGCAGCAGGAAGCATGAAGTGCTCTAAAACTTGCTGGTAGACGGCTGCGTTGACCCTGGATCTCAGGAAACAGAGTGGACCGACACCAGCAGATGACATGGCACCCCAAACCATCACCCAACCATGCAAATTTTGCATTTCCTTTGGAAATCGAGGTCCCAGAGTCTGGAGGAAGACAGGAGAGGCACAGGATCCACGTTGCCTGAAGTCTAGTGTAAAGTTTCCACCATCAGTGATGGTTTGGGGTGCCATGTCATCTGCTGGTGTCGGTCCACTCTGTTTCCTGAGATCCAGGGTCAACGCAGCCGTCTACCAGCAAGTTTTAGAGCACTTCATGCTTCCTGCTGCTGACCTGCTCTATGGAGATGGAGATTTCAAGTTCCAACAGGACTTGGCGCCTGCACACAGCGCAAAATCTACCCGTGCCTGGTTTACGGACCATGGTATTTCTGTTCTAAATTGGCCCGCCAACTCCCCTGACCTTAGCCCCATAGAAAATCTGTGGGGTATTGTGAAAAAGGAAGATGCAGAATGCCAGACCCAAAAACGCAGAAGAGTTGAAGGCCACTATCAGAGCAACCTGGGCTCTCATAACACCTGAGCAGTGCCAGAAACTCATCGACTCCATGCCACGCCGCATTAACGCAGTAATTGAGGCAAAAGGAGCTCCAACCAAGTATTGAGTATTGTACATGCTCATATTTTTCATTTTCATACTTTTCAGTTGGCCAACATTTCTAAAAATCCCTTTTTTGTATTAGCCTTAAGTAATATTCTAATTTTGTGACACACGGAATTTTGGATTTTCATTTGTTGCCACTTCAAATCATCAAAATTAAATGAAATAAACATTTGAATGCATCAGTCTGTGTGCAATGAATAAATATAATGTACAAGTTACACCTTTTGAATGCAATTACTGAAATAAATCAAGTTTTTCAAAATATTCTAATTTACTGGCTTTTACCTGTATATGCTGAATTGTGTTTCATTCAACCATATTGTGTTTACAATCCACAAAGTAGGTAAAGACACAGTTCAAACGTCACAAAATGCCGCAAATTCAGTCAGCCATTTGGAATATTCCGCTCCGAATACCTTCTGCTATTTCCAAAGATTGACGCCACCGTAGTGACGCTTCGTCACTCTGACCATATTATTAGATCAGTCATACTGGAAATACGCAAACATTTGAAAGAGATGTGCTATTTCTCATTCACAATCTTTATATAAGACATGAATACACGTTTTTATTTGTTTTATGCATTTTAAGTCGTAAATAAAAACCTAAGTAAAAAGTCCGCTAACAATCATGGAGTCTATGGGGGCTCTGTATTTTATTGTTTATTGTTTATTGAATGGAACCCCATTAGCTGACGCTAGTGATGGGTTGATGAGGCGTCATGAAGCGTTTCGACACATTGCAAAACTGTATTGATACTGTGTCGATACTGTGTCACTAAATACTGACATCTGCTGGACATTAAAAATCCCTACAGGCAACCTATGGACCGACTCAACTGACACTGATTTGATGCCCTAGTACAGGGGTCACCAACCTTTTTGAAACCAAAAACTACTTCTTGGGTACTGATTAATGCGAAGGGCTACCAGTTTGATACACACTTAAATAAATAAATATATTGTCATTTGTAAGTTACACATAAGTGTGATTTAAACAAGAATAGCTAAATAAATACATTTATATACCGGTATATATATAAAAAAATGGGTATTTCTGTCTGTCATTCCGTCGTACATTTTTTTTTCCTTTTACGGAAGGTTTTTTGTAGAGAATAAATGATGAAAAAAACACTTAATTGAACGGTTTAAAAGAGGAGAAAACACGAAAAAAATTAAAATAAAATTTTGAAACATAGTTTATCTTCAATTTCGACTCTTTAAAATTCAAAATTCAACCGACAAAAAGAAGAGAAAAACTAGCTAATTTGAATCTTTTTGGAAAAATTAAAAAAAGAATTTATGGAACATTATTAGTCATTTTTCCTGATTAAGATAAATTTTAGAATTTTGATGACATGTTTTAAATTGGTTAAAATCCAATCTGCACTTTGTTAGAATATTTAACAAATTGGACCAAGCTATATTTCTAACAAAGACAAATCAGTATTTCTTCTAGATTTTCCAGAACAAAAATGTTTAAAAGAAATTCAAAATACTTTGAAATAAGATTTAAATTTGATTCTACAGATTTTCTAGATTTGCCAGAATAATTCTTTTGAATTTTAATCATAGTAAGTTTGAAGAAATATTTCACAAATATTCTTCGTCGAAAAACCAGAAGCTAAAATATTTATTATTCTTTACAATAAAAAATAAATAAATGTACTTGAACATTGATTTAAATTGTCAGAAAAGAAGAGGAAAAAATTTAAAAGGTAAAAAGGTATATTTGTTTAAAAATCCTAAAATCATTTTTAAGGTTGTATTTTTTCTCTAAAATTGTATATCTAAAAGTAATAAGAAGCAAAGTAAAAAATAAATGAATTTATTTAAACAAGTGAAGACCCATCCATCCATCCATTTTCTACCATTTATTCCAAGTCTTTAAAATATTTTTTGGATTTTCAAATACTATTTGAGTTTTGTCTCTTTTAGAATTAAAAATGTCGAGCAAAGCGAGACCAGCTTGCTAGTAAATAAATACAATTTAAAAAATAGAGGCAGCTCACTGGTAAGTGCTGCTCTTTGAGCTATTTTTAGAACAGGCCAGCGGGCGACTGATCTGGTCCTTACGGGCTACCTGGTGCCCGCGGGCACCGCGTTGGTGACCCCTGCCCTAGTATATACAATAATATAAACCAAGTCATTGTATTTCATTTAGGATTATTTCATATCTTCATTTAAATAAAAATATATTTTTATCTTTTTTAGATACAGTCAATAAATAACGTGAACATGTATCATAACATGGAAATCTAAGAGAACGTGTTGTGGATGATTGTGGACTGGGAATTTTTTTAATTAAATTTTTCTACACATTTTTATTAAAAAAAAAAAAAAAAAGTTTTTCCGACGTATTACATTTTAGACGATTTCTCTTAGTTATTATTTCTCCGGCTGTAGAAAAGACACGCTCACAGGGCACAGAGGAGGCGTCAGTGCGACACAGTTGGCGTATCGGTCACGTGACCAAAACAGCTCATGATCAGTCACGTGACTTTCTAAAACCGACACAGGGTTTTGCTCTATGAGCTCGACGCATGCGCCGATGCATCGGTGTTGCCGGACCCATCACTAGCTGACGCCAAGGCGACTGCTAGTCTTCCTGGGGTCCATATAGGAGCATACAAAATAAAAATACAAAGAATACATGCATTACCAAACATTACACAAAGGAAAAATACAACATAAGATAAAAAGCTAGTTAAAACCAGTATTAAAAATTCACATCATGTGGGCAGCATAGCTCAAATAGCAGCACTTACCAGTGTCGGAGGCAGATATTTACATACATCCGAATTTTAGTGTTACTTATTTTCTTTCATAGTCATATTTGAAAACAGCTCGTGTTTTCCATTTATTCTCTTTCTGTTTCTCTGCAAGTAAACTGTGTGTGTTAACCTTGAATTCTTTGGAATGTGTTTTGACTCGCATGTGTTTTGACTAGAGAGAGGAGAGAGGAGAGAGGGTTTTGGGGTCGGGAAGACAGACCATTTTGGCGGCGCGATAGAATGTTCTATGCTGGACTGGTCTCAAATGTACAGGTAAAAGCCAGTAAATTAGAATATTTTGAAAAACTTGATTTATTTCAGTAATTGCATTCAAAAGGTGTAACTTGTACATTATATTTATTCATTGCACACAGACTGATGCATTCAAATGTTTATTTCATTTAATTTTGATGATTTGAAGTGGCAACAAATGAAAATCCAAAATTCCGTGTGTCACAAAATTAGAATATTACTTAAGGCTAATACAAAAAAGGGATTTTTAGAAATGTTGGCCAACTGAAAAGTATGAAAATGAAAAATATGAGCATGTACAATACTCAATACTTGGTTGGAGCTCCTTTTGCCTCAATTACTGCGTTAATGCGGCGTGGCATGGAGTCGATGAGTTTCTGGCACTGCTCAGGTGTTATGAGAGCCCAGGTTGCTCTGATAGTGGCCTTCAACTCTTCTGCGTTTTTGGGTCTGGCATTCTGCATCTTCCTTTTCACAATACCCCACAGATTTTCTATGGGGCTAAGGTCAGGGGAGTTGGCGGGCCAATTTAGAACAGAAATACCATGGTCCGTAAACCAGGCACGGGTAGATTTTGCGCTGTGTGCAGGCGCCAAGTCCTGTTGGAACTTGAAATCTCCATCTCCATAGAGCAGGTCAGCAGCAGGAAGCATGAAGTGCTCTAAAACTTGCTGGTAGACGGCTGCGTTGACCCTGGATCTCAGGAAACAGAGTGGACCGACACCAGCAGATGACATGGCACCCCAAACCATCACTGATTGTGGAAACTTTACACTAGACTTCAGGCAACGTGGATCCTGTGCCTCTCCTGTCTTCCTCCAGACTCTGGGACCTCGATTTCCAAAGGAAATGCAAAATTTGCTTTCGTCAGAAAACATGACTTTGGACCACTCAGCAGCAGTCCAGCTGGTGTCGGTCCACTCTGTTTCCTGAGATCCAGGGTCAACGCAGCCGTCTACCAGCAAGTTTTAGAGCACTTCATGCTTCCTGCTGCTGACCTGCTCTATGGAGATGGAGATTTCAAGTTCCAACAGGACTTGGCGCCTGCACACAGCGCAAAATCTACCCGTGCCTGGTTTACGGACCATGGTATTTCTGTTCTAAATTGGCCCGCCAACTCCCCTGACCTTAGCCCCATAGAAAATCTGTGAAAAGGAAGATGCAGAATGCCAGACCCAAAAACGCAGAAGAGTTGAAGGCCACTATCAGAGCAACCTGGGCTCTCATAACACCTGAGCAGTGCCAGAAACTCATCGACTCCATGCCACGCCGCATTAACGCAGTAATTGAGGCAAAAGGAGCTCCAACCAAGTATTGAGTATTGTACATGCTCATATTTTTCATTTTCATACTTTTCAGTTGGCCAACATTTCTAAAAATCCCTTTTTTGTATTAGCCTTACACAATATTCTAATCTTGTGACACACGGAATTTTGGATTTTCATTTGTTGCCACTTCAAATCATCAAAATTAAATGAAATAAACATTTGAATGCATCAGTCTGTGTGCAATGAATAAATATAATGTACAAGTTACACCTTTTGAATGCAATTACTGAAATAAATCAAGTTTTTCAAAATATTCTAATTTACTGGCTTTTACCTGTATATCTGCAAAGCTTTGCCAATATATTACAAAATACCTATTCTGTCTCTGGTGGTTTTTCAACTCAGCTTTAAGTGTCAGAAAGAGCTTGGGAGCGACTTGTGACTTGAATTCCCTGGGAGGAACAACTGGTCCAAAACGCAACACCAGTGAGCTGCCTCTATTTTTTTTAAATTGTATTTATTTACTAGCAAGCTGGTCTCGCTTTGCTGGACATTTTTTAATTCTAAGAGAGACAAAACTCAAATAGAATTTGAAAATCCAAGAAAATATTTGAAAGATTTGGTCTTCACTAACTGACAAAGAAACAGATAACAGATTTGGTGTCCAGTTCAAAGTGTGACATGATTTATTTAAAAATTTAAGAGTTGACTTTTGTATTTTACATGAGTTATTATTTGTACAAACATGGTGCAAAGTAATTCATGATTTGTTAAAAAATGTCAGTGGCTAGTGTCGGAGGCAGATATTTACATATATCTGAATAGGCAGCAGACAGGTACCGACAGGCCAAGCGGTGTGCGGCTTCAGCGGTCGCGGAGGCAAAAACTCGGACATGGGAGGAGTTCGGGGAGGCCATGGAAAAAGACTTCCGGACGGCTTCGAAGCAATTCTGGACCACCATCCGCCGCCTCAGGAAGGGGAAGCAGTGCAGTGTCAACACCGTGTATGGTGGGGATGGTGTTCTGCTGACCTCGACTGCGGATGTTGTGGATCGGTGGAGAGAATACTTCGAAGACCTCCTCAATCCTACCAGCACGTCTTCCTATGAGGAAGCAGGGCCTGGGGAATCTGTGGTGGGCTCTCCTATTTCTGGGGCTGAGGTTGCCGAGGTAGTTAAAAAGCTCCTCGGTGGCAAGGCCCCGGGGGTGGATGAGATCCGCCCGGAGTTCCTTAAGGCTCTGGATGTTGTGGGGCTGTCTTGGTTGACAAGACTCTGCAACATCGCGTGGACATCGGGGGCGGTACCTCTGGATTGGCAGACCGGGGTGGTGGTTCCTCTCTTTAAGAAGGGGAACCGGAGGGTGTGTTCCAACTATCGTGGGATCACACTCCTCAGCCTTCCCGGTAAGGTCTATTCAGGTGTACTGGAGAGGAGGCTACGCCGGATAGTCGAACCTCGGATTCAGGAGGAACAGTGTGGTTTTCGTCCTGGTCGTGGAACTGTGGACCAGCTCTATACTCTCGGCAGGGTCCTTGAGGGTGCATGGGAGTTTGCCCAACCAGTCTACATGTGCTTTGTGGACTTGGAGAAGGCATTCAACCGTGTACCCCGGGAAGTCCTGTGGGGAGTGCTCAGAGAGTATGGGGTAACGGACTGTCTTATTGTGGCAGTTCGCTCCCTGTATAATCAGTGCCAGAGCTTGGTCTGCATTGCCGGCAGTAAGTCGGACACGTTTCCAGTGAGAGTTGAACTCCGCCAAGGCTGCCCTTTGTCACCGATTCTGTTCATAACCTTTATGGACAGAATTTCTAGACGCAGTCAGGGCGTTGAGGGGATCTGGTTTGGTGGCTGCAGGATTAGGTCTCTGCTATTTAAAGATGATGTGGTCCTGATGGCTTCCTCTGGCCAAGATCTTCAGCTCTCGCTGGATCGGTTCGCAGCCGAGTGTGAAGTGACTGGGATGGGAATCAGCACCTCCAAGTCCGAGTCCATGGTTCTCTCCCGGAAAAGGGTGGAGTGCCATCTCCGGGTTGGGGAGGAGATCTTGCCACAAGTGGAGGAGTTCAAGTACCTCGGAGTCTTGTTCACGAGTGAGGGAAGAGTGGATCGTGAGATCGACAGGCGGATCGGTGCGGCATCTTCAGTAATGCGGACGCTGTATCGATCCGTTGTGGTGAAGAAGGAGCTGAGCCGGAAGGCAAAGCTCTCGATTTACCGGTCGATCTACGTTCCCATCCTCACCTATGGTCATGAGCTTTGGGTCATGACCGAAAGGACAAGATCACGGGTACAAGCGGCCGAAATGAGTTTCCTCCGCCGAGTGGCGGGGCTCTCCCTTAGAGATAGGGTGAGAAGCTCTGTCATTCGGGGGGAGCTCAAAGTAAAGCCGCTGCTCCTCCACATCGAGAGGAGCCAGATGAGGTGGTTTGGGCATCTGGTCAGGATGCCACCCGAACGCCTCCCTAGGAAGGTGTTTCGGGCACGTCCGACCGGTAGGAGGCCACGGGGAAGACCCAGGACACGCTGGGAAGACTATCTCTCCCGGCTGGCCTGGGAACGCCTCGGGATCCCCCGGGAGGAGCTGGACGAAGTGGCTGGGGAGAGGGAAGTCTGGGCTTCCCTGCTTAAGCTGCTGCCCCCGCGACCCGACCTCGGATAAGCGGAAGAAGATGGATGGATGGATGGATGAATTTAAGTTGTACTTCTTTCATTTCTTAGTCATATTTGAACACAGCTCGTGTTTTCCATTTATTCTCTTGATGCTCTGTCAGCAAGTATACTATGTGTGTAAACCTTGAGTTCTTTGGAATGTGTTTAGACTAGCATTTTGTTATGTCTACAGAGATGGGACGAGAGAGAGGGTGGTGGGATCGGGAAGAGAGACCATTTTGGGGAGGCGCGATAGAATGTTCTAGGGTTAGACTGGTCTCAATCAAAATGTATATTGGCAAAGCTTTGAGAATATACAACAAAATACCTATTCTGTCTCTGGTGGTTTTTCAACTCAGCTTTAAGTGTCGGAAAGAACTTGGGAGCGAATTGTGACTTGAATTCCCTGGGAGGAACAACTGGTCCAAAACGCAACACTAGCTAGTTAAAATGGGATATTGTGATTTCACAAGACTGTCTTAGAAGTCATCATTTGAAAATGTTCTATTTGAAAAATGTGCACTTAGAGAAAATATAAAAATAAAGTGTTGCATATTGATATTTATCTGTTTCTATATATATTTATTGTGAGAAATCATTAAGATGATCAGTGTTTCCACAAAGATAAATATCATTAATTATTAATAATAACATAGAATTAAAGGTAAATTGAGCACATTGGCTATTTCTGGCAATTTATTTAAGTGTGTATCAAACTGGTAGCGCTTCGCATTAATCAGTACCCAAGAAGTAGCTCTTGGTTTCAAAAAGGTTGGTGACCCCTGTTCTAACATGATAGTTGTAAAGAACATAAGGAGACTACAATGCATCTTTTGTTCAACAGACAACCAGGACAGGCGTGAATGCATAAATGAAATATTAGTGCGCAAAGAACATTTAAGTAGCAGTCTAGCCGCTCTGTTCTGAACAAGTTGCAGTTTGTTCAGGTCAGACTTAGTCGTAGCGGACCATATTATAGGACCGTAAGAAGATGAGAGAAAAGCAAGGACTGTATGACTTGAGGCATTGTTGAGGATGTCAAGAAGGTGGAGCACTTCCTGACCATGGCTAAACCTCTTCCCATTTTCATTGAAATACCATCAACATGATGGGACCACGACAGTTGACTGTCTAATAGCTTCCTTACCAATCTAATAACTTCCTTACCATGGCTAAACCTCTTCCCATTTTCATTGAAATACCATCAACATGATGGGACCACGACAGTTGACTGTCTAATAGCTTCCTTACCAATCTAATAACTTCCTTACCATGGCTAAACCTCTTCCCATTTTCATTGAAATACCATCAACATGATGGGACCACGACAGTTGACTGTCTAATAGCTTCCTTACCAATCTAATAACTTCCTTACCATGGCTAAACCTCTTCCCATTTTCATTGAAATACCATCAACATGATGGGACCATGACAGTTGACTGTCTAATAGCTTCCTTACCAATCTAATAACTTCCTTACCATGGCTAAACCTCTTCCCATTTTCATTGAAATACCAACAACATGATGGGACCACGACAGTTGACTGTCTATTAGCTTCCTTACCAATCTAATAACTTCCTTACCATGGCTAAACCTCTTCCCATTTTCATTGAAATACCATCAACATGATGGGACCACGACAGTTGACTGTCTAATAGCTTCCTTACCAATCTAATAACTTCCTTACCATGGCTAAACCTCTTCCCATTTTCATTGAAATACCATCAACATGATGGGACCACAACAGTTGACTGTCTAATAGCTTCCTTACCAATCTAATAACTTCCTTACCATGGCTAAACCTCTTCCCATTTTCATTGAAATACCATCAACATGATGGGACCACGACAGTTGACTGTCTAATAGCTTCCTTACCAATCTAATAACTTCCTTACCATGGCTAAACCTCTTCCCATTTTCATTGAAATACCAACAACATGATGGGATCACGACAGTTGACTGTCTAATAGCTTCCTTACCAATCTAATAACTTCCTTACCATGGCTAAACCTCTTCCCATTTTCATTGAAATACCATCAACATGATGGGACCACAACAGTTGACTGTCTAATAGCTTCCTTACCAATCTAATAACTTCCTTACCATGGCTAAACCTCTTCCCATTTTCATTGAAATACCATCAACATGATGGGACCACGACAGTTGACTGTCTAATAGCTTCCTTACCAATCTAATAACTTCCTGACCATGGCTAAACCTCTTCCAATTTTCATTGAAATACCATCAACATGATGGGACCACGACAGTTGACTGTCTAATAGCTTCCTTACCAATCTAATAACTTCCTTACCATGGCTAAACCTCTTCCCATTTTCATTGAAATACCATCAACATGATGGGACCACGACAGTTGACTGTCTAATAGCTTCCTTACCAATCTAATAACTTCCTGACCATGGCTAAACCTCTTCCCATTTTCATTGAAATACCATCAACATGATGGGACCACGACAGTTGACTGTCTAATAGCTTCCTTACCAATCTAATAACTTCCTTACCATGGCTAAACCTCTTCCCATTTTCATTGAAATACCATCAACATGATGGGACCATGACAGTTGACTGTCTAATAGCTTCCTTACCAATCTAATAACTTCCTTACCATGGCTAAACCTCTTCCCATTTTTATTGAAATACCATCAACATGATGGGACCATGACAGTTGACTGTCTAATAGCTTCCTTACCAATCTAATAAATTCCTTACCATGGCTAAACCTCTTCCCATTTTCATTGAAATACCATCAACATGATGGGACCACGACAGTTGACTGTCTAATAGCTTCCTTACCAATCTAATAACTTCCTTACCATGGCTAAACCTCTTCCCATTTTCATTGAAATACCAACAACATGATGGGACCACGACAGTTGACTGTCTAATAGCTTCCTTACCAATCTAATAACTTCCTTACCATGGCTAAACCTCTTCCCATTTTCATTGAAATACCAACAACATGATGGGACCACGACAGTTGACTGTCTAATAGCTTCCTTACCAATCTAATAACTTCCTTACCATGGCTAAACCTCTTCCCATTTTCATTGAAATACCATCAACATGATGGGACCACGACAGTTGACTGTCTAATAGCTTCCTTACCAATCTAATAACTTCCTTACCATGGCTAAACCTCTTCCCATTTTCATTGAAATACCATCAACATGATGGGACCACGACAGTTGACTGTCTAATAGCTTCCTTACCAATCTAATAACTTCCTTACCATGGCTAAACCTCTTCCCATTTTCATTGAAATACCATCAACATGATGGGACCACGACAGTTGACTGTCTAATAGCTTCCTTACCAATCTAATAACTTCCTTACCATGGTTAAACCTCTTCCCATTTTCATTGAAATACCATCAACATGATGGGACCACGACAGTTGACTGTCTAATAGCTTCCTTACCAATCTAATAACTTCCTGACCATGGCTAAACCTCTTCCCATTTTCATTGAAATACCATCAACATGATGGGACCACGACAGTTGACTGTCTAATAGCTTCCTTACCAATCTAATAACTTCCTGACCATGGCTAAACCTCTTCCCATTTTCATTGAAATACCATCAACATGATGGGACCACGACAGTTGACTGTCTAATAGCTTCCTTACCAATCTAATAACTTCCTGACCATGGCTAAACCTCTTCCCATTTTCATTGAAATACCATCAACATGATGGGACCACGACCGTTGACTGTCTAATAGCTTCCTTACCAATCTAATAACTTCCTGACCATGGCTAAACCTCTTCCCATTTTCATTGAAATACCATCAACATGATGGGACCACGACAGTTGACTGTCTAATAGCTTCCTTACCAATCTAATAACTTCCTGACCATGGCTAAACCTCTTCCCATTTTCATTGAAATACCATCAACATGATGGGACCACGACAGTTGACTGTCTAATAGCTTCCTTACCAATCTAATAACTTCCTGACCATGGCTAAACCTCTTCCCATTTTCATTGAAATACCATCAACATGATGGGACCACGACAGTTGACTGTCTAATAGCTTCCTTACCAATCTAATAACTTTCTTACCATGGCTAAACCTCTTCCCATTTTCATTGAAATACCATCAACATGATGGGACCACGACAGTTGACTGTCTAATAGATTCCTTACCAATCTAATAACTTCCTTACCATGGCTAAACCTCTTCCCATTTTCATTGAAATACCATCAACATGATGGGACCATGACAGTTGACTGTCTAATAGCACACCAAGTAGTTTTGCTTTTTTGACCTGCTCTATACGTATGTCTGACATTGAAATATGAAGCTGAGGGTCATCAACAAGCATATGCCTGGATCCAAAAATAATTATTTTTGTTTTGTCAATATTCACAACAAGTTTACTATCATTTACCCAGCGGGACACTCTCTCCAGGTTCTGATTGAAGTTATTTTCTAGGTCATTTAAGGTCGAGGCAGTACTGTACATCTGCATACGTCACCATATTGGTGTTTGTTCTAACACAGGGAAGATCATTAGTAAAAATAACAAAAAGTAAAGGACCTAAGCAGCTTCCTTGAGGCACGCCGCAGATAAGCTACCATTAAAACACTCCCTGTGATCTTCCTGATAGATAGCTCAACATCCAAGAAAGTGACATACTATTAAAACCATATTTTCTCAGTTTGGAGATCATTATGTTGTGATCTACGACATCGTATGCCGCACTAAAGTCAATCAGGACAGTACCAACCATCTTCTTGACATCCATTTGTGACAGCCAGTCATCAGTCAGCTGAGCTAGAGCAGTAGATGTTGAGTGACCTTGCCTATAAGCATGATGGGAACACTACATCCGTTGCCATGACAATATTTTGCCCACAAAAACTATCTAAATAACCAACCTAACCCTGCAAACAATACTCTATTAACATCTCGTGACCTGAATATTAACCAAAATATTAGTAATGTTGTTATTGTAAGCGCTAACACAGACAAAGTACTTTTAGCATTGACGTCCGTAAACCAGGCACGGGTAGATTTTGCGCTGTGTGCAGGCGCCAGGTCCTGTTGGAACTTGAAATCTCCATCTCCATAGAGCAGGTCAGCAGCAGGAAGCATGAAGTGCTCTAAAACTTGCTGGTAGACGGCTGCGTTGACCCTGGATCTCAGGAAACAGAGTGGACCGACACCAGCAGATGACATGGCACCCCAAACCATCACTGATGGTGGAAACTTTACACTAGACTTCAGGCAACGTGGATCCTGTGCCTCTCCTGTCTTCCTCCAGACTCTGGGACCTTGATTTCCAAAGGAAATGCAAAATTTGCATGGTTGGGTGATGGTTTGGGGTGCCATGTCATCTGCTGGTGTCGGTCCACTCTGTTTCCTGAGATCCAGGGTCAACGCAGCCGTCTACCAGCAAGTTTTAGAGCACTTCATGCTTCCTGCTGCTGACCTGCTCTATGGAGATGGAGATTTCAAGTTCCAACAGGACCTGGCGCCTGCACACAGCGCAAAATCTACCCGTGCCTGGTTTACGGACCATGGTATTTCTGTTCTAAATTGGCCCGCCAACTCCCCTGACCTTAGCCCCATAGAAAATCTGTGGGGTATTGTGAAAAGGAAGATGCAGAATGCCAGACCCAAAAACGCAGAAGAGTTGAAGGCCACTATCAGAGCAACCTGGGCTCTCATAACACCTGAGCAGTGCCAGAAACTCATCGACTCCATGCCACGCCGCATTAACGCAGTAATTGAGGCAAAAGGAGCTCCAACCAAGTATTGAGTATTGTACATGCTCATATTTTTCATTTTCATACTTTTCAGTTGGCCAACATTTCTAAAAATCCCTTTTTTGTATTAGCCTTACACAATATTCTAATTTTGTGACACACGGAATTTTGGATTTTCATTTGTTGCCACTTCAAATCATCGAAATTAAATGAAATAAACATTTGAATGCATCAGTCTGTGTGCAATGAATAAATATAATGTACAAGTTACACCTTTTGAATGCAATTACTGAAATAAATCAAGTTTTTCAAAATATTCTAATTTACTGGCTTTTACCTGTATATATATGATAATTGCTACAATATAAAGGCAACTTGTGCTCCCACTCTACTGCTACTTTAAAGTAGTTGCTCAATTGAACCACCTCACCATCTGCACACTCTTCTCCAGCTCTTGTGGGATGGCAAACGTGGAGGAGGGGACTTGTGTGAGTGGCCACGCTCCAGCCTGCAAACATATACAGTAGCATTTATTCCAGTCATTCTCAAAACCGTGCTACGTGCACCGCTACTGGTACCATCTAGTGCAGAGGTGTCAAACTGGTTTTCTCTGAGGGCAACATGGCAGTCATGGCTGCCCTCAGAGGGCCACTTGTAACAGTGAGTAATAAATCAATATAAATGTATAAGGATTCGCCTCGTGATATTATTATGGAATTGCACATGCATTTGATCATAATATCATTTTGTTGCCTTCTCTGTAGACAGGCAGCTCAGTTATTTTAACGTATTTTAACGTCCCGTATTTTTCGGATTATAAATCGCAGTTTTTTTCATAGTTTGTCTGGAGCAATTTATGTGTGAAAATATTAACACATTACCTTAAAATATCAAATAATATTATTCATCTCATTCACGCAAGAGACTATAGGCGTATATCAACAATCACACACACGTCAACCAATACAAATTTGGCGGGAGCGGGTCATGGCAGAAGTGCATTGTGGGAAAAAAAGATGCTACCCGCTCCTTCCGTACCTATGAAAATTGATCATTTCAACATTGGCGGTAACTTATAAAAACTGAGAAGTGCGACTTATACTCTAGTGCAGGGGTGCTCACACTTTTTCTGCAGGCGAGCTACTTCTCAATTGATCAAGTCGTGGGGATCTACCTCATTCATATATATAATTTATATTTACTTATTTATGAAATATATGTTTTTGTTAACAAGTTAAAGGTGTTTAATGATAATGCAAGCATGTTTAACACATATAGTTAATATTGTTAATACATTAAAGGTGTTTAATGATAATACAAGTATGTTTAATACATATAGTTAATATTGTTAACAAGTTAAAGGTGTTTAAAGATAATGCAAGCATGTTTAACACAAATAGTTAATATTGTTAACAACTAAGGTGGTTAAAGATAAAACAAGCATGTTTAACACATATAGTTAATATTGTTAACAAGTTAAAGGTGGTTAAAGATAATACAAGCATGTTTAACACATATAGTTAATATTGTTAACAACTTAAAGGTGGTTAAAGATAATACAAGCATGTTTAACACATATAGTTAATATTGTTAACAACTTAAAGGTGGTTAAAGATAATACAAGCATGTTTAACACATATACGGTAGTTAATATTGTTAACAACTTAAAGGTGGTTAAAGATAATACAAGCATGTTTAACACATATAGTTAATATTGTTAACAAGTTAAAGGTGTTTAAAGATAATGCAAGCATGTTTAACACATATAGTTAATATTGTTAACAAGTTAAAGGTGGTTAAAAATAATAAAAGCATGTTTAACACAAATAGTTAATATTGTTAACAACTAAGGTGGTTAAAGATAAAACAAGCATGTTTAACACAAATAGTTAATATTGTTAACAACTAAGGTGGTTAAAGATAAAACAAGCATGTTTAACACATATAGTTAATATTGTTAACAACTTAAAGGTGGTTAAAGATAATACAAGCATGTTTAACACATATAGTTAATATTGTTAACAACTTAAAGGTGGTTAAAGATAATACAAGCATGTTTAACACATATAGTTAATATTGTTAACAACTTAAAGGTGGTTAAAGATAATACAAGCATGTTTAACACATATAGTTAATATTGTTAACAAGTTAAAGGTGGTTAAAGATAATACAAGCATGTTTAACACATATAGATTCCTTTCTTTCATGAAGACAAGAATATAAGTTGGTGTATTACCTGATTGTGATGACTTGCATTGATTGGAATCAGACAGTGGTGATGATAACGTCCGCATTTTCGAATGGAGGAGAAAAAAAGTCCTCCTTTCTGTCCAATACCACATGAAAGTGGTTGGTTTTTGGCATCTTATTTGTCCAGCTTCCGTACTCCTTTGTATACACTTTACAGGAAATACATTGTCGGCAAACTCCGTAGCTTGCTAGCTTGTGCACGCCAGCTTTCTGAGACTCTTATTTTGGTAGCGCAGGCAGGATGAAGCAGAGCTTTTATTGTGCAACTGTGCAGTCGGTCTTTGGAGTTTTGACGACAGGTACGGCGCCAGAGTCTGTTGAAATAAAGTGTTTCTCGCCTTCCAGTCGGTCATTTTAATGAGCTGGCAGCAGCCGGCGTCATCTCAGAAGACCCTCGGGTGCCGTGAATGTCAATCAAGTGACGAAAGTGACGTCATAGTGAAGATTTATGATCGCTCATTTTTAGGACTATTTTTTTAATGCCTGGCTGGTGATCGACTGACACACCCTCCGAGATCGACCGGTAGATCGCGATCGACGTAATGAGCACCCCTGCTCTAGTGCAACTTATATATGTTTTTTTCCCCTTCTTTATTATGCATTTTCGGCCGGTGCGATTTATACTCCCGGGCGATTTATAACCCGAAAAATACGGTAACCCATCATTTCAACGTATAATTTACGGTGTTTTTTTTTACAGCAAATTTGAAGTTAACGTTAAAATTCTGGCGACTGAGAGGCCATTTATTCATATATACAGTTGTTGTTGTTTCATGGTGAATTATTGTACATGGAAAAATGGTACAACTGTTTTTTACGACAGAATTCAGGCAGCAGAGCAGACAGTTTGGATTTTTTTTTTTTTTACTTGTCATTTTTACAGTGTACAATTAAATGGATAACTCACTTTAAAATTATAAGTCAATCAGATATTTATTTTATTTTAAAAAGTGTAATGTATGATAATATTCCATCCATCCATCCATCTTCTTCCGCTTATCCGAGGTCGGGTCGCGGGGGCAGCAGCCTAAGCAGGGAAGCCCAGACTTCCCTCTCCCCAGCCACTTCATCCAGCTCCTCCCGGGGGATCCCGAGGCGTTCCCAGGCCAGCCGGGAGACATAGTCTTCCCAACGTGTCCTGGGTCTTCCTCGTGGCCTCCTACCGGTTGGACGTGCCCTAAACACCTCCCTAGGGAGGCGTTCGGGTGGCATCCTGACCAGATGCCCGAACCACCTCATCTGGCTCCTCTCAATGTGGAGGAGCAGCGGCTTTACTTTGAGCTCCCCCCGGATGGCAGAGCTTCTCACCCTATCTCTAAGGGAGAGCCCCGCCACCCGGCGGAGGAAACTCATTTCGGCCGCTTGTACCCGTGATCTTGTCCTTTCGGTCATAACCCAAAGCTCATGACTATAGGTGAGGATGGGAACGTAGATCGACCGGTAAATTGAGTGCTTTGCCTTCCGGCTCAGCTCCTTCTTCACCACAACGGATCGATACAGCGTCCACATTACTGAAGATGCCGCACCGATCCGCCTGTCGATCTCACCATCCACTCTTCCCTCACTCGTGAACAAGACTCCGAGGTACTTGAACTCCTCCACTTGGGGCAGGGTCTCCTCCCCAACCCGAAGATGGCATTCCACCCTTTTCCGGGCGAGAACCATGGACTCGGACTTGGAGGTGCTGATTCTCATCCCAGTCGCTTCACACTCGGCTGCGAACCGATCCAGCGAGAGCTGAAGATCCTGACCAGATGAAGCCATCAGGACCACATCATCTGCAAAAAGCAGAGACCTAATCCTGCAGCTACCAAACCGGATCCCCTCAACGCCTTGACTGCGCCTAGAAATTCTGTCCATAAAAGTTATGAACAGAATGGGTGACAAAGGGCAGCCTTGGCGGAGTCCAACCCTCACCGGAAACGTGTCCGACTTACTGCCGGCAATGCGGACCAAGCTCTGGCACTGATCATACAGGGAGCGGACTGCCACAATCAGACACTCCGATACCCCATACTCTCTGAGCACTCCCCACAGGACTTCCCGAGGGACACGGTCGAATGCCTTCTCCAAGTCCACAAAGCACATGTAGACTGGTTGGGCAAACTCCCATGCACCCTCAAGGACCCTGCCGAGAGTATAGAGCTGGTCCACAGTTCCACGACCAGGACGAAAACCACACTGTTCCTCCTGAATCCGAGGTTCGACTATCCGGCGTAGCCTCCTCTCCAGTACACCTGAATAGACCTTACCGGGAAGGCTGAGGAGTGTGATCCCACGATAGTTAGAACACACCCTCCGGTTCCCCTTCTTAAAGAGAGGAACCACCACCCCGGTCTGCCAATCCAGAGGTACCGCCCCCGATGTCCACGCGATGCTGCAGAGTCTTGTCAACCAAGACAGCCCCACAGCATCCAGAGCCTTAAGGAACTCCGGCCTTGCCACCGAGGAGCTTTTTAACAACCTCAGCAACCTCAGCCCCAGAAATAGAAGAGCCCACCACAGATTCCCCAGGCACTGCTTCCTCATAGGAAGACGTGTTGGTGGGATTGAGGAGGTCTTCGAAGTATTCCCTCCACCGATCCACAACATCCGCAGTCGAGGTCAGCAGAACACCATCCTCACCATACACGGTGTTGACAGTGCACCGCTTCCCCTTCCTGAGGCGGCGGATGGTGGTCCAGAATCTGCTATGGGCTCACCACCCATAGCAGGGGCCATAGAGGTCGGGTGCAGTGTGAGCTGGGCGGAAGCCGACGGCAGGGCACTTGGCGGTCCGATCCTCGGCTACAGAAGCTAGCTCTTGGGACGTGGAACGAAGGAAAACATTTAATTAAAAAAAAAAGATAATGTACTCGACTTTTGCGCGCCAGATCTGGCCCCCTGGTCCTTGAGTTTGACACATATGATCAAGTGGTACAGAGTTTTAGTTTCCTATATTTAAACACAGTGTCAGTGTTCAAACTTTGTGGCCAAAAATATGAAATATACCTGTTATATAAAACATCTGCTTAGTTTTTAATGAATACTTAGGCCTACTGCGCAACTGCACTTTAATGTTGATGACTTGAAGAGTGTTTTCTGAGGTGGTACAAGTGTGAGAACCACTGGTGAGTACAGTAAACGGGATCTCCCTCCTCACCTGTAATACGTATATCTGGAAGTTGATACCCAGGTCCACCACGGTCTCCTGAGTCTTGATGAAATTGTTGAACTTGTTGATGAGGTCGGCGCTTACGCTCATGTCTGTGTACATTCTGTGGAGCTTGCTCGTGAATTCATAGCCACACGCTTGCTGCGGGAATTCAGGAGTTGGCTCATTAACGGGGGTAAATACAGCAGGCTATTTAAAAAGGGACAAATCAGGATGTACCTTTAGTTTGTTGATCATGGCTTCTTCTGAGTCCATGGACAAAGATAACCCATGTATTAGTCGCTTTGCTAGCATTCTGGCATAAAACTGGAAAAGGGACAAAAGAACTTCTGAAGAGGCTAATAATAGACATTCAACTATATTTTTATCACTACTTCAAGCTTAAAGTCAAGGATACAAACAAGTGTCAGGGGAATAGAGTGGCAAGAAGATGACGCCTCAGTTTGTACCTTTTGAAAGATGTCTTTGTCGTCTATGTACTTAAACACGGTAATGAAGCTGGTCAGCTTGTCCTCCACCTCGTTCTCCGTCATTCCCTTTGCGGACTTCTTCAGCAGATTGTCACAGTACTTGGCCAGCTGCACAGACACCAGGAGACAAGTGACTACCAAACTTTATAATACACACCAGGGGTGTCCAGAGAGGACATTGTCATCCAACAGTCTCCAAAACACCAGGCATTAAAAAAATAGTCCTAAAAATGAGCGATCATAAATCTTCACTATGACGTCACTTTCGTCACTTGATTGACATTCACGGCACCCGAGGGTCTTCTGAGATGACGCTGGCTGCTGCCAGCTCATTACAATTACCGACTGGAAGGCGAGAAACACTTTATTTCAACAGACTCTGGCGCCGTACCTGTCGTCAAAACTCCAAAGACCGACTGCACAGTTGCACAATAAAAGCTCTGCTTCATCCTGCCTGCGCTACCAAAATAAGAGTCTCAGAAAGCTGGCGTGCACAAGCTCGCAAGCTACGGAGTTTGCCGACAATGTATTTCTTGTAAAGTGTATACAAAGGAGTACGGAAGCTGGATAAATAAGATGCCAAAAACCAACCACTTTCATGTGGTATTGGACAGAAAGGAGGACTTTTTTTCCTCCTCCATTCGAAAATGCGGACCTTATCAGCACTACTGTCTGATTCCAATCAATGCAAGTCATCAGAATCAGGTAATACACCAACTTATATTCTTGTCTTCATGAAAGAAAGGATTCTATATGTGTTAAACATGCTTGTATTATCTTTAAACACCTTTAACGTGTTAACAATATTAACTATATGTGTTAAACATGCTTGTATTATCTTTAAACACCTTTAACTTGTTAACAATATTAATTATATGTGTTAAACATGCTTGTATTATCTTTAAACACCTTTAACTTATTACCAATATTAACTATAAGCGTTAAACATGCTTGTATTATCTTTAAATACCTTTAACTTGTTAACAATATTAACTATGTGTTAAACATTCTTGTATTATAATTAAACACCTTTAACTTGTTAACAATATTAACTATATGTGTTAAACATGCTTGTATTATCTTTAAACACCTTTAACTTAACAATATTAATTATATGTGTTAAACATGCTTGTATTATCTTTAAACACCTTTAACTTATTACCAATATTAACTATAAGCGTTAAACATGCTTGTATTATCTTTAAATACCTTTAACTTGTTAACAATATTAACTATGTGTTAAACATTCTTGTATTATCATTAAACACCTTTAATTTATTAACAATATTAACTATATGTGTTAAACATGCTTGCATTATCTTTAAACATCTTTAACTTGTTAACAATATTAACTATATGTGTTAAACATGCTTGCGTTATCTTTAAACACCTTTAACGTATTAACAATATTAACTATATGTGTTAAACATGCTTGCATTATCATTAAACATCTTTAACTTGTTAACAATATTAACTATATGTGTTAAACATACTTGTATTTTCATTAAACACCTTTAATGTATTAACAATATTAACTATGTGTGTTAAACATGCTTGTATTATCTTTAAACACCTTTAAGTTGTTAAACAATATTAACTATATGTGTTAAACATGCTTGTATTATCTTTAAACACCTTTAACTTGTTAACAATATTAACTATATGTGTTAAACATGCTTGTATTATCATTAAACACCTTTAATTTATTAACAATATTAACTATATGTGTTAAACATGCTTGTATTATCTTTAAACACCTTTAAGTTGTTAACAATATTAACTATATGTATTAAACATTCTTGTATTATCATTAAACACCTTTAATTTATTAACAATATTAACTATATGTGTTAAACATGCTTGCATTATCTTTAAACACCTTTAACTTGTTAACAATATTAACTATATGTGTTAAACATGCTTGTATTATCATTAAACACCTTTAACTTGTTAACAAAAACATATGTTTCATAAATAAGTAAATATAAATTATACATATGAATGAGGTAGATCCCCACGACTTGATCAATTGAAAAGTAGCTCGCCTGCAGAAAAAGTGTGAGCACCCCTGATCTAAAAGATATAGTAATAAAGTCACTGAATAAGCAACAATGATCCTTCCTACTATGTTTTCTTTTTCTCTGGCAGACCAGGAGTTACGATGCCATCCTACAGTCCGGAGTTGTAAAAACTCAGTTCTCTTATGGCACCGGTGCCAACGTAAACGGGACTAAAAAGGGTGCATCTTGGTGCCACCTGCAACAAACTACTGGTGCTACTGGTACTTGTCGAGATATTCATGCGGCCGGTATACTTTTGTTGCCTTATTATCTGTTCTTGATTTCCACATTTGGTCCTCAAGCGCCCAGTGTCTGCACAAACATGATGAATCACTCCTCAAAAAGGAGGTTTGAGCCAGTTCAGTTCTGTGAAGGACACGGTCCCTCTTCTTATCAGCAGGTGCATCCCTCTCTGTAAGGGGGGGCTGCCTCCTCAATATAAGAGTTAACTCCTTTTGTCTTACTTTTAGAACTCTCTTGGTGATGCTATTGTTGCGTTGTAAGGGCTGGTCTCCTTACTGTTTAGTAAAAAACCTTGGTATTGTATCATTCTGTCTGTGGGGTACTTTTTACTAAACATATATGTCATCTAAAGAACTTGGGACTGATCAGCGTGTTTTATTCCCTGAGGAAGACTGATCGCACACAACACATTGTATTCAAAAAGACTTAAAAGGTGTGTTTGCAACATTTACACCAGGGGTGCTCACACTTTTTCTGCAGGCGAGCTACTTTTCAATTGATCAAGTCGTGGGGATCTACCTCATTCATATATATCATTTATATTTACTTATTTATGAAATATATGTTTTTGTTAATAAGTTGAAGGTGTTTAATGATAATGCAAGCATGTTTAACACATATAGTTAATATTGTTAATAAATTAAAGGTGTTTAATGATAATGCAATCATGTTTAACATATAGTTAATATTGTTAATAAATTAAAGGTGTTTAATGATAATACAAGAATGTTTAATACATATAGTTAATATTGTTAATAAATTAAAGGTGTTTAATGATAATACAAGTATGTTTAATACATATAGTTAATATTGTAAAGGTGTTTAAAGATAATGCAAGCATGTTTAATACATATAGTTAATATTGTTAACAAGTTAAAGGTGTTTAATGATAATACAAGCATGTTTAATACATATAGTTAATATTGTAAAGGTGTTTAAAGATAATGCAAGCATGTTTAATACATATAGTTAATATTGTTAATAAATTAAAGGTGTTTAATGATAATACAAGTATGTTTAATACATATAGTTAATATTGTTAACAAGTTAAAGGTGTTTAAAGATAATGCAAGCATGTTTAATACATATAGTTAATATTGTTAACAAGTTAAAGGTGTTTAATGATAATACAAGCATGTTTAATACATATAGTTAATATTATTAATAAGTTAAAGGTGTTTAAAGATAATACAAGCATGTTAATATTGTTGACAAGTTAATGGTGTTTAATGATAATACAAGCATGTTTAACACATAGTTAATATTGTTAATAAGTTAAAGGTGTTTAAAGATAATACAAGCACGTTTAACACATATGGTTAATATTGTTAACAAGTTAAAGGTGTTTAATGATAATACAAGCATGTTTAACACATATAGTTAATATTGTTAACAAGTTAAAGGTGTTTAATGATAATACAAGCATGTTTAACACATATAGATTCCTTTCTTTCATGAAGACAAGAATATAAGTTGGTGTATTACCTGATTCTGATGACTTGCATTGATTGGAATCAGACAGTGGTGCTAAAAACATCCGCATTTTCGAATGGAGGAGAAAAAAATCCTCCTTTCTGTCCAATACCACATGAAAGTGGTTGGTTTTTGGCATCTTATTTGTCCAGCTTCCGTACTCCTTTGTATGCACTTTACAAGAAATACATTGTCGGCAAACTCCGTAGCTTGCTAGCTTGTGCACGCCAGCTTTCTGAGACTCTCGTTTTGTTAGCGCAACTGTGCAACTGTGCAGTCGCGGTCTTTGGAGTTTTGACGACAGGTACGGCGCCAGAGTCTGTTGAAATAAAGTGTTTCTCGCCTTCCAGTCGGTAATTTTAATGAGCTGGCAGCAGCCAGCGTCATCTCAGAAGACCCTCGGGTGCCGTGAATGTCAATCAAGTGACGAAAGTGACGTCATAGTGAAGATTTATGATCGCTCATTTTTAGGACTATTTTGTTAATGCCTGGCTGGTGATCGACTGACACACCCTCCGAGATCGACCGGTAGCTCGCGATCGACGTAATGAGCACCCCTGTTTTATCATAACAACAACATGGCTGCAAATTGTCCGTTGCTTCTCTTGGACTGTTTTAATATGTGTGCATGCGCTTCCAGCGTGTACCAGTTGACAGCCGTAAACACCAATCATTTTATCCAAGCCGGTAAAAATGTTTATTACATAAAGTTTGTAATTGTGAGAAAAATAGACAATAGTCAAACAAATGTGTTCTGTTAAACCACTAATGGTAACATAAGCTAGACGGTGATGTTCTTGTTGTATTTTTTGCTTTGAAAAAATGTTACTGTAAGGCTGTAATTGCTGCCAAATGTGCATCAACAAAGTATTGAGCAAAAACGGTGAATGCATTTGTTATTTTTTTTTATTATTAATACATTTTAAAAATTACACAAAAATAGAATTTTGAGGACAAAAATGAATGTACTCCATTTTGGAATAAGGCTGTAACTAGGGGTGTAACGGTACACAAAAATTTCGGTTCGGTACGTACCTCGGTTTAAAGGTCACGGTTCGGTTTATTTTCGGTACAGTAAGAAAACAACAAAATATAAATTTTTTGGTTATTTATTTACAAAATGTGTAAACAATGGCATAACATACAGTACATATACACACAGGGCATACTTGCCAACCCTCCCGGATTTTCCCGGGAGACTCCCGAAATTCAGCGCCTCTCCCGAAAACCTCCCGGGACAAATTTTCTCCCGAAAATCTCCCGAAATTCAGGCGGAGCTGGAGGCCACGCCCCCCTCCAGCTCCATGCGGACCTGAGTGACGTGTTGACAGCCTGTTCACACGTCCGCTTTCACACAATATAAACAGCTAATGATCGAGGGCGAGTTCTTGGTTTCTTATGTGGGTTTATTGTTAGGCAGTTTCATTAACGTCCTCCCAGCGCGGTAACAACACACAACAACAGCAGTCAAGTTTTCGTCCCCCGTAAAGCAGTTCGTCTGCCGTAAACAGCAATGTTGTGACACTTTTAAACAGGACAATACTGCCATCTACTGTACATGCATATGTGACCCACCCATAATGTGTCACATTTTTGTGTTGATTTATTTATTTTATTTTGTGGTTTGAATTCGTTTTTGGAGCTGTCATTACACATTTATCAGTATTCACATTGGTCAGTAGGGGGCAGTAGGGCGTTTCTTCCCAATTGAATGCTATCACCTGCAGACCGGAAGTGTCTTGTCATTCTGATGAGCGCGGCCAGTCTGTGAACAATTGAAACGTCCTGTGTGCTTTTTCCTCCTGTATAACAGGTTAGTTTTGGTGAATCAACTCACTGAATAATATCCATGTGATCTTTATAAGTTTAAGTACACATTCTGATGGTGGAGCCTAACTCTAAAGTGTTTGTGAGTTGTAGTTTGTATTTGTGAATGAATCCAGTGCACAGCTGCAGTAATCAATACAAAAAGGCGACGTGAGTGCGCAATGTTTATATAGGAACTTCTGATCCTAATTCAGACTCCCAAATTAGAGCTCCCGTTTTCTTATTGATTTTATAATGTACGTATATTTGTATAATGTGTGTGTTCTGAAATAGTGACAGAGAATAGAACAAGGATGGACAATTCAACCCTTAAGTGAAGTGAAGTGAAGTGAATTATATTTATATAGCGCTTTTCTCTAGTGACTCAAAGCGCTTCACATAGTGAAACCCAATATTTAAGTTACATTTTTAAACCAGTGTGGGTGGCACTGGGAGCAGGTGGGTAAAGTGTCTTGCCAAAGGACACAACGGCAGTGACTAGGATGGCAGAAGCGGGGATCGAACCTGCAACCCTAAAGTTGCTGGCACGGCCACTCTACCAACCGAGCTATACCGCCCCAATTTAGCAGTTTATTACTTGTTTGGAAAAAACTGAAAAATTCTGAATAACATAACTTTCAAAATAGATATTTTGTACTTTTTTAAAAATGGTTTTATTTATATATTCCTAATTTTGTGTTTAGTATTATTAAAAGTTTTAAGTTTATTTTATATATATATATAAATAAATATATATATATATATATATATATATATATATATATATATACACATACATATACAACTCATCTACTCAACAATGAGTAGATGAGTGTTATGTGTGTGTATATGTGTAAATAAATGAACACTGAAATTCAAGTATTTATTTTATTTATATTTATATATATATATATATATATATATGTAATTAAAAAAAATATATATATTTATATATAGCTAGAATTCACTGAAAGTCAAGTATTCTTATATATATCTATCTTAACCAAGCCCCCAACCACGCCCCCCGCCCCACCCCCGACCACGCCCCCCACCTACCGAAATCGGAGGTCTCAAAGTTGGCAAGTAGGACACAGGGTCCATTGCCAGGGTTAATGTGGTCAACATATATAAAATAAAAACTAAATAAGATAAGGCTCATAATGGTTTCTTAACAAAACCTTTCTACATATAAAGTGCTTTTTTTGATTGATTGATTGAGACTTTTATTAGTAGATTGCACAGTACAGTACATATTCCGTACAATTGACCACTAAATGCTAACACCCCAAAAAGTTTTTCAACTTGTTTAAGTCGGGGTCCACGTTAATCAACATTAAACTGCCTCAAGTTGTTGCTCAGATTAAATAAAATGACAAAACTTTTCTTCTACATATAAAAAGTGCAACATTAAACAGTTTCAAGTCAACTCAGCCTCAGATGAACTTTTCTTCCCCCTCCCCCCAGCCTGGCTAACTTGGCAGTAAGAGGATATATGGGCTCATTGTTCTTCCACCATAGAAGTGGCTCAAAATCTAGTTTCTAATGCAATATGGTCTTAAATCTGCTGCTATAAAAACATTGGTTATTGCTTTAGCCCTGCCTGACTCGCCGAGGAGAGGCTGCTTGAATGCGGTGGTGACGCTTCAAATGGGTTAGAATGTTTGACGTGTTGTCAGAAGCAGCTGCTGAACAAACCTCCGTCCTCCATTGTTGTATCACGCAGCCAAAGCGTTCCCAAACGGGAGATCTTAACGAGGGAGGAGAGTCTTCCAGCTCTGGCTTTTACATGTTGTCCTAGCCCGGTCGCTGCTAGCATGCCGTGTGTTGTGCCTCGGTGTGCATTGTTTACGCAACGTGCGGTACGCTACTTAATATGTCCGTGTGGAAACTCGTTCGGTACACCTCCGAACCGAACCGAAAACCCCGTACCGAAACGGTTCAATACAAATACACGTACCGTTACACCCCTAGCTGTAACAAAACAAATGTGGAAAAGGTGAAGAGCTTTGAATACCGTATTTTCCGCACTATTAGCCGCACCTAAAAACCACAAATTTACTCAAAAGCTGACAGTGCGGCTTATAACCCGGTGCGCTTTATATATGGATTAATATTAAGATTCATTTTCATAAAGTTTCGGTCTCGCAACTACGGTAAACAGCCGCCATCTTTTTTCCCCGTAGAAGAGGAAGTGCTTCTTCTTCTACGCAAGCAACCGCCAAGGTAAGCACCCGCCCCCATAGAACAGGAAGCGCTTCTTCTTCTACTGTAAGCAACCACCCGCCCGCGTAGAAGAAGAAGAAGAAGGGCGCGGATATTACGTTTCATTTCCTTTGTGTGTTTACATCTGTAAAGACCACAAAATGGCTCCTACTAAGCGACAGGTTTCCGGTTCATGAAAAGACGCAATCTCTCCATCCGCACACGGACTACTATTTCACAGCAACTGCCTAAAGACTTTCAAGAAAAGCTGGCTACTTTCCGTGCATATTGTAAAAACAAGATAGCTGAAAAAAAGATCCGGCCAGAGAACATTATCAACATGGACGAGGTTCCACTGACTTTTGATATTCCTGTGAACCGCACTGTGGATACAACGGGAGCACGTACGGTGAATATTCGCACCACAGGGAATGAGAAGTCATCCTTCACTGTGGTTCTAGCTTGCCATGCTAATGGCCAGAAACTTCCACCCATGGTGATATTCAAAAGGAAGACCTTGCCAAAAGAGACCTTTCCAGCCGGCGTCATCATAAAAGCTAACTCGAAGGGATGGATGGATGAAGAAAAGATGAGCGAGTGGTTAAGGTAAGTTTACGCGAAGAGGCCGGGTGGCTTTTTTCACGCAGCTCCGTCCATGTTGATATACGACGCCATGCGCGCCCACATCACGCTGGTTTTTAATATATTATTAAAGTTTGACTGACCTATCTGACTGTTTTTTTGACATTCCTTTAGCGCAGTTAGATGCGGCTTATAACACGGGGCGGCTTATAGGTGGACAAAGTTTTGAAATATGCCGTTCATTGAAGGCGCGGCTTATAACCCAGGGCGGCTTATGGTGCGGAAAATACGGTACATTCCGGATGCACCGTGCATGGTATTTGTTTGTGGGTTTGCACTGACCAGTTCTGGGGCTTTACAGATGGACTTGGGCTCCCTGAAGTTCACTACGGACGTCAAGGCCTTTGAAAAAAAAAGTGTTGATAAAGATAAAAATAAAACCAGGCAACGGAGTACTTCTTAGTTCTACAGTTACACATTTTACAGTTGACACGTTACCTTATCGAGCGCACTCATGAAGTGTTGGTCTCCATTCAGAACAGTGTTGATGAGCTGAACAAATTTACTGTGAACCTCCAGCACTGACTCCACAAACAGCGTTGGCATCTAGGAGAGGGCAAAAAGAAAACAAGTCTGTTTAAGAGGTGATTGATTATCAGACGTGAGTCGTGTTTAGTGCAGCGTTTCCCAATAATGCTAGACTTGCACAAAACAGGGCCAAAAAGTTGTGTAGAGTCAGTGCTTTCCACATGAAGTACAAGTCTCAAACTGTCTTCACCCTGTTTGTTGACATTATTTTCTTGATAAAATCCATCTGGCTCATCATGCTCCATCTTTCCTGTCTGCTATCACATACTTGCCAACCCTCCCGGATTTTCCGGGAGACTCCCGAAATTCAGCGCCTCTCCCGAAAACCTCCCGGGACAAATTTTCTCCCGAAAATATCCCGAAATTCAGGCGGAGCTGGAAGCCACGCCCCCTCCAGCTCCATGCGGACCTGAGTGACGTCAGTTGCGCAACACCGCGTAAATCGTCGGCCAACCAAAAAGTAACCCCAGTACGCTATAGCCAACATTCACCAGGAGATGGCAACAGACAAACATAGATCACTCTATTACATTCCTCCCCATTTAGAAATGTATAGAAGTTACTCAAAATAAATAAACAACCCAACCAAAAAATGCAGCAGCTCAATTAAAAAACTGTACTTAAGCCACATTCTTTTCTTTTTTTTTTAGTACTGAACTCTTAACCCGCATTTGTAAAAAAATAACATGCTTATTATACAAACAGTATTTGTACACCTTTAACACAGATTTGTATACTGTCTTCAGAGATTCAGTTTTTTTGGTGGTACTCGAAACTTTTCTGGGTACCTGCGAAAGGGTGTTCAGCATGGTTGGAAAAATAGTGACAGAGAATAGAACAAGGATGGACAATTCAACCCTTAACTCAACAATGAGTAGATGAGTGTTATGTGTGTGTATATGTGTAAATAAATGAACACTGAAATTCAAGTATTTCTTTTATTTATATATATATATATATATATATATATATATATATATATATATATATACCGTATACATACCTGCCAACTTTTGAAATCAGAAAAACCTAGTAGCCAGGGTCCAAGGGCCGTAGGTCCAGGACAAAGTCCTGGTGGGGGGTTCAGGCTTCGCCCCCCGACGCAAAATGATTATTAGCATTCAGACAGGTTAAAATGTTGCTAAAACCATCACTTTTCTATCAGTCACAGTGACTTTTCAAAACAAAAATATTACAGCAAAAATCATATGGGTTGATTGACATGTTTATTCTGTAAGCTAACTTCAATAGTTTGAAATTATTTTGACAGTTAATGCCAGTTATCCTGTCAACCTTTCACAAGACTTCAATTTGTTCATTGAAAGTATAAACACTTTTTACAGTAAACAAATGGGAAAACAGTACTAAACAATTCCATTAAAAAAAAAATTGGTGTCATTATTAACTTTCTGTCCAAGCTTGTATAATCTACTGCCTTGTTCAATTGTAAAAAATATTCTGTGCCTAAAATTCACATTTCTATCACAATTATCATACTGTAAACATGGTAAGCTAACTTCATTAAAATTAATAGTCCTGTCAATAGCATGGAATTACAATTCAAATGTAGTTTTTTTGTAAGCCTTTCAAAAGAATTCAAAATATGAAAAATTAATGAAAATTAATTGAAGCCATCAGACACTTGAAAAGTGGCACATCACATCTCTAATGTAATCATTTCAACTTTTCAACAGAAATAGCACTGCAAAAATATTAAGGACATACTTCTGTATTTTGGTAGTTATGCTGTCAACATTTAACAAGATTTCTTCAACTTGGACTTGTTTTAAATGTTTTATGCCACTTCAAGTTGTCAAAGACGTGCTGTGAAATACAGCCGACAAGATTGCGCACCAAACACGAAGCAAGGCCAAAGTGCATGCATGGTGCAGGAGAACAAAGGACTTCTTTCATTTAAGGTTTGTGATAAACCATCAAACTCATTCGTTAAAAGGACTCTATAGTAATATAAAGCGAGTTTTTCTGGACATTATCATGCAAGAAAAGTTTATTTTTGGGACCGCGATCACCGCGTAATGATTTTTAAAGGTTGCATTACAAACATTGAACTGTCCCATGTGATCAGCCAGTGCGATTGGAAGTCCATGCTCAATTATTGCCTCCGTAAATAAAACTTCGGCATTTATCACATCCAAAGAATCTGTTTGGGCGACGAAAAACGTTGAAAGTTTTCCACTTGTATCGCTAGCAACGGCATTAGACTTGTGTTTTTTTGTCCCAACGTGGTCTTTTACATCGCTAATTCCTCCATGTCCGATCGAAAAATCTTGTCTGCACAAGGTGCAATTCGCGTAGTTTTCACCCTTTTTTTTTTTTTTAATTAATGAAAAACCGTATTTTTTATCACTGCAACCGTAACCCGGAATAGGTTGATGAAAACCGTACGAATTACGGGAAAACCGGAGTAGTTGGCAGGTATGCTGTTGCGTCTGACCAGTCTTCCTCTCAGGGAATTAAAGTCACTGGTCAATCCCAAGTTCTTTCAGCTGACATATATGTTGAGTAAGAAGGACCATCAAGACAGAATAGGAATATTATCAAGTTTTACTAAAGCTTTAGGAGACCATTCCTACAGTCCGTTAATAGCGGCATCTAGAAGCGGTCTGAAAATCCCCACATCTGCGGTCCCCTCCAAGGTTTCTCATTGTTATCCCATTGGGTTGACTTTTTTCTTGCCCTGATGTGGGATATGAGCCGAGGATGTCGTTGTGGCTTGTGCAGCCCTTTGAGACACTCGTGATTTAGGGCTATATAAGTAAACATTGATTGATCGATTGACCTTTAAATTAAACATATTTTACTACGCTTATTTCAATCTAAATCAATTAAATAAAAATACTTAAAAACAATGCTTGATAAAAATGTAAATGTCGACCTTAATATTCTGCACGGCGCACCAATGCAGGAGACCCTGACTCTATTTTGGCCATTTCATCTTAATATTGACATCATGGAAGAAAAGTAGTGTTGGAATACTTACGTTTTCCAGGGAGAGATTACTGGTGCCTCGAATGCCCTCGTTGTGGATATGGACCTGCAGCTCCTGGATCATGTGAGGCAAACCGTTGGACACAGCTCGCAACAGCGTGTACATGTTGGCCATGTCTGCAGGTAGAAACACACAAAGTGACTTCCTACGTGTTGAACAAATGCATTCATGTGGTTGGAAAAATGCAAAAATGTATCAGGGAAGGAGGACAGAAGCTGACCGTCTCTTTTCTCCTGACGAATAATGTTCTGGCACTCTGCGTGGAGGAACTGCAGATGGTCCGCCACCATTCTCTGCTGGCATTCGTTGATGACTTTGGCATAGGAGCTTGGGTGAAGGTACTTTCGACATCGCATCTCTTCATCTTTTAAACGCCCTAAAACCTGGATGGAGAGAATCGAGTTAAGTTTCTGTCCCTGGTAGAGGTCCGTCCTCTAGACCAGTGGTCCCCAACTACAGGTCCGGGGACTGGCACCGGGCCGCACAGAGACCATCCATCTATCCATCCATCTTCTTCCGCTTATCCGAGTTCGGGTCGCGGGGGCAGCAGCCTAAGCAGGGAAGCCCAGACTTCCCTCTCCCCAGCCACTTCGTCCAGCTCCTCCCGGGGGATCCCGAGGCGTTCCCAGGCCAGCCGGGAGACATAGTCTTCCCAACGTGTCCTGGGTCTTCCTCGTGGCCTCCTACCGGTCGGACATGCCCTAAACACCTCCTTAGGGAGGCGCTCGGGTGGCATCCTGACCAGATGCCCGAACCACCTCATCTGGCTCCTCTCAATGTGGAGGAGCAGCGGCTTTACTTTGAGCTCCCCCCGGATGGCAGAGCTTCTCACCCTATCTCTAAGGGAGAGCCCCGCCACCCGGCGGAGGAAACTCATTTCGGCCGCTTGTACCCGTGATCTTGTCCTTTCGGTCATAACCCAAAGCTCATGACCATAGGTGAGGATGGGAACGTAGATCGACCGGTAAATTGAGAGCTTTGCCTTCCGGCTCAGCTCCTTCTTCACCACAACGGATCGATACAGCGTCCGCATTACTGAAGACGCCGCACCGATCCGCCTGTCGATCTCACGATCCACTCTTCCCTCACTCGTGAACAAGACTCCGAGGTACTTGAACTCCTCCACTTGGGGCAAGATCTCCTCCCCAACCCGGAGATGGCACTCCACCCTTTTCCGGGCGAGAACCATGGACTCGGACTTGGAGGTGCTGATTCTCATCCCAGTCGCTTCACACTCAGCTGCGAACCGATCCAGTGAGAGCTGAAGATCCTGGCCAGATGAAGCCATCAGGACCAAATCATCTGCAAAAAGCAGAGACCTAATCCTGCAGCCACCAAACCGGATCCCCTCAACGCCTTGACTGCGCCTAGAAATTCTGTCCATAAAAGTTATGAACAGAATCGGTGACAAAGGGCAGCCTTGGCGGAGTCCAACCCTCACCGGAAACGTGTCCGACTTACTGCCAGCAATGCGAACCAAGCTCTGACACTGATCATACAGGGAGCGGACCGCCACAATCAGACAGTCCGAAACCCCATACTCTCTGAGCACTCCCCACAGGACTTCCCGAGGGACACGGTCGAATGCCTTCTCCAAGTCCACAAAGCACATGTAGACTGGTTGGGCAAACTCCCATGCACCCTCAAGGACCCTGCCCAGAGTATAGAGCTGGTCCACAGTTCCACGACCAGGACGAAAACCACACTGTTCTTCCTGAATCCGAGGTTCGACTCTCCGGCGTAGCCTCCTCTCCAGTACACCTGAATAGACCTTACCGGGAAGGCTGAGGAGTGTGATCCCACGATAGTTAGAACACACCCTCCGGTTCCCCTTTTTAAAGAGAGGAACCACCACCCCGGTCTGCCAATCCAGAGACATCCGCACAGAGACGTTAAATAATTTATAACCGACCGCATTTTCTCCTACTTAACTTTCACCAGTCCCACCAGAAACACCAATAAGCGTGTTCATAAATGTATTATACAACTCCTGATAAGAAGTCGCCATTTGCCATATTTGTTACATGGGACAATGCACATTCATAAACATAGAATCTAAAGGTGCCAAATTGTAGCTAAAAGCAAGGTTCCATCTGCAGTCCGCAGCAGGTTGATGACCTAAGATCAGGGCAGATCAGGAACAAAGTGACCATCGTAGTTTAAGTGCATAACATAAAGATGGAGAAGTGCTAAATTGTTGCATATAATACTTGTTTTGAAGGTAAAAAATACACATCTTCTTTGGCCGAGTAAGTTTAAGTGCTGGTGTGATTGAACGTAGTCCTATTACACAAGTAGTTAGCAACAATAGCTGTATTTACGCATGGAAAATTGGATTAGTGTATCTCCGGGGGTGGATGAGATCCGCCCGGAGTTCCTTAAGGCTCTGGATGCTGTGGGGCTGTCTTGGTTGACAAGACTCTGCAGCATCGCGTGGACATCGGGGGCGGTACCTTTGGATTGGCAGACCGGGGTGGTGGTTCCTCTCTTTAAAAAGGGGAACCGGAGGGTGTGTTCTAACTATCGTGGGATCACACTCCTCAGCCTTCCCGGTAAGGTCTATTCAGGTGTACTGGAGAGGAGGCTACGCCGGATAGTCGAACCTCAGCTTCAGGAGGAACAGTGTGGTTTTCGTCCTGGTCGTGGAACTGTGGACCAGCTCTATACTCTCGGCAGGGTCCTTGAGGGTGCATGGGAGTTTGCCCAACCAGTCTACATGTGCTTTGTGGACTTGGAGAAGGCATTCGACCGTGTCGCTCGGGAAGTCCTGTGGGGAGTGCTCAGAGAGTATGGGGTTTCGGACTGTCTGATTGTGGCAGTCCGCTCCCTGTACGATCAGTGTCAGAGCTTGGTTCGCATTGCCGGCAGTAAGTCGGACACGTTTCCAGTGAGGGTTGGACTCCGCCAAGGCTGCCCTTTGTCACCGATTCTGTTCATAACTTTTATGGACAGAATTTCTAGGCGCAGTCAAGGCGTTGAGGGGATCCGGTTTGGTGGCTGCAGGATTAGGTCTCTGCTTTTTGCAGATGATGTGGTCCTGATGGCTTCATCTAGCCAGGATCTTCAGCTCTCACTGGATCGGTTCGCAGCTGAGTGTGAAGCGACTGGGATGAGAATCAGCACCTCCAAGTCCGAGTCCATGGTTCTCGCCCGGAAAAGGGTGGAGTGCCATCTCCGGGTTGGGGAGGAGATCTTGCCCCAAGTGGAGGAGTTCAAGTACCTCGGAGTCTTGTTCACGAGTGAGGGAAGAGTGGATCGTGAGGTCGACAGGCGGATCGGTGCGGCGTCTTCAGTAATGCGGACGCTGTATCGATCCGTTGTGGTGAAGAAGGAGCTGAGCCGGAAGGCAAAGCTCTCAATTTACCGGTCGATCTACGTTCCCATCCTCACCTATGGTCATGAGCTTTGGGTTATGACCGAAAGGACAAGATCACGGGTACAAGCGGCCGAAATGAGTTTCCTCCGCTGGGTGGCGGGGCTCTCCCTTAGAGATAGGGTGAGAAGCTCTGCCATCCGGGGGGAGCTCAAAGTAAAGCCGCTGCTCCTCCACATGGAGAGGAGCCAGATGAGGTGGTTCGGGCATCTGGTCAGGATGCCACCCGAGCGTCTCCCTAGGGAGGTGTTTAGGGCACGTCCGACCGGTAGGAGGCCACGGGGAAGACCCAGGACACGTTGGGAAGACTATCTCGCCCGGCTGGCCTGGGAACGCCTCGGGATCCCCCGGGAGGAGCTGGACGAAGTGGCTGGGGAGAGGGAAGTCTGGGCTTCCCTGCTTAGGCTGCTGCCCCCGCGACCCGACCTCGGATAAGCGGAAGAAGATGGATGGATGGATGGACGTATGAAATATTGCAAATAAAAATGGAAATAAAAAGCCACAGAAATATATTGGATCTAATGGCAAGTATTTCTAGCTTGATTAAATATCCATGCTTTTGTCCTTGAATGTGATGTTTCACCTATAACCCATCAGATACTAAAGCCAAAAAAAAGCCTCCTACGAGCAAAAACGAGTAAAAAAAACAAAAGTCTATGGCGAGCTTTTTTGCAAAGGGAAAAGGACAGGGGCTCCCACTAATTCCATCCATCCATCCATCTTCTTCCGCTTATCCGAGGTCGGGTCGCGGGGGCAGCAGCCTAAGCAGGGAAACCCAGACTTCCCTCTCCCCAGCCACTTCGTCCAACTCCTCCCGGGGGTTCCCGAGGCGTTCCCAGGCCAGCCGGGAGACATAGTCTTCCCAACGTGTCCTGGGTCTTCCTCGTGGCCTTCTACCAGTCGGACGTGCCCTAAACACCTCCCTAGGGAGGCGTTCGGGTGGCATCCTGACCAGATGCCCGAACCACCTCATCTGGCTCCTCTCGATGTGGAGGAGCAGCGGCTTTACTTTGAGCTCCCCCCGGATGACAGAGCTTCTCACCCTATCTCTAAGGGAGAGCCCCGCCACCCGGCGGAGGAAACTCATTTCGGCCGCTTGTACCCGTGATCTTGTCCTTTCGGTCATAACCCAAAGCTCATGACCATAGGTGAGGATGGGAACGTAGATCGACCAGTAAATTGAGAGCTTTGCCTTCCGGCTCAGCTCCTTCTTCACCACAACGGATCGATACAGCGTCCGCATTACTGAAGACTAATTCCACTAACATACCTGCCAACTTTTGAAATCAGAAAAACCTAGTAGCCAGGGTCCAAGGGCCGCAGGCCCCGGTAGGTCCAGGACAAAGTCCTGGTGGAGGGTTCAGGGCTTCGCCCCCCGACGCAAAATGATTATTAGCATTCAGACAGGTTAAAATGTTGCTAAAACCATCACTTTTCTATCAGTCACAGTGACTTTTCAAAACAAAAATATTACAGCAAAAATCATATGGGTTGATTGACATGTTTATTCTGTAAGCTAACTTCAATAGTTTGAAATTATTTTGACAGTCAATGCCAGTTATCCTGTCAACCTTTCACAAGACTTCAATTTGTTCATTGAAAGTATAAACACTTTTTACAGTAAACAAATGGTAAAACAGTACTAAACAATTCCATTAAAAAAAAAATTGGTGTCATTATTAACTTTCTGTCCAAGCTTGTATAATCTACTGCCTTGTTCAATTGTAAAAAATATTCTGTGCCTAAAATTCACATTTCTATCACAATGATCATACTGTAAACATGGTAAGCTAACTTCATTAAAATTAATAGTCCTGTCAATAGCATGGAATTACAATTCAAATGTAGTTTTTTTGTAAGCCTTTCAAAAGAATTCAAAATATGAAAAATTAATGACAATTAATTGAAGCCATCAGACACTTGAAAAGTGGCACATCACATCTCTAATGTAATCATTTGAACTTTTCAACAGAAATAGCACTGCAAAAATATTAAGGACATACTTCTGTATTTTGGTAGTTATGCTGTCAACATTTAACAAGATTTCTTCAACTTGGACTTGAAAGCATAAATAGTATAAACACTTTTAACAGTATGTCGTGCTGTGAAATACAGCCGACAGGATTGCGCACCAAACACGAAGCAAGGCCAAAGCGCATGCATGCTGCAGGAGAACAAAGGACTTCTTTCATTTAAGGTTTGTGATAAACCATCAAACTCATTCGTTAAAAGGACTCTATAGTAATATAAAGCGAATTTTTCTGGACATTATCATGCAAGAAAAGTTTATTTTTGGGACCGCGATCACCGCGTAATGATTTTTAAAGGTTGCATTACAAACATTTAACTGTCCCATGTGATCAGCCAGTGCGATTGGAAGTCCATGCTCAATTATTGCCTCCGTAAATAAAACTTCGGCATTTATCACATCCAAAGAATCTGTTTGGGCGACGAAAAACGTTGAAAGTTTTCCACTTGTATCGCTAGCAACGGCATTAGACTTGTGTTTTTTTGTCCCAACGTGGTCTTTTACATCGCTAATTCCTCCGTGTCCGATCGAAAAATCTTGTCTGCACAAGGTGCAATTCGCGTAGTTTTCACCCTTTTTTTTTTTTAAATGAATGAAAAACCGTATTTTTTATCACTGCAACCGTAACCCGGAATAGGTTGATGAAAACCGTACGAATTACGGGAAAACCGGAGTAGTTGGCAGGTATGCACTAATTAGTTTTTTCATGTAATTCATTTTTCATGAACTATATTGCTATATTTATCTGCCATACATGGAAGGCCGGTCCGTGAAAATAATGCCTACATTAAACCGGTCCCTGGTGCAAAAAAGGTTGGGGACCCCTGCTCTAGAGAATGTCCTTATTTCAGCTTTCTCCTCAACCTTCCTTCGACGTATATCGCTGTGTAAACAAGGAACTACGAGGCAAAAAGCCTCCTGGCAATAACAAAGCAAAAGCCAATTTACACTGTGTTGGTGGGCCAACGTCAACCGTCACTCTCTTCAGCAAACACTATCAACATATGGTAACACCTTCATGAACATCAGAGCGGCACAGAAAAGCTTATTAGAAGGACTAATACTCTGATTTCAACTTTTATGTTAATCATACACACATGTCCGGTGTTAAAATACAATATAATCAAATCAACTTGATTTATAAAGCACATTTAAAATTTACCACAGGGGTAGCCAAAGTGCTGTACAATGAACAGGTTAAAAGATAAAACGAGTACCGAGCAAACACAACACAAACAGAACACGATAAAAAATAAATAAATAAAATAGAATAAATAAAAACATAAAAACAGGTTCACAGCAGGTGTATTATGGGGCGCCATTGCAGGATGGATATCACTCAGTGTTAAAAGCCATGGAATAAAAGTATGTTTTTAAGAGAGATTTAAAAACAGGAAGAGAGGAGGCTTGTCTAACACTCAGGGGTAGGTCGTTCCACAGCTTGGGAGCAGCAACGGCGAAAGCTCTGTCACCTCTAATCTTCAGCCTTGTGTCAGGGACCGTCAACAGCAGCTGATCGGCTGATCTTAAGGATCGGGTGGGGCAGTAAGGCTGAAGGAGGTCGGAGAGATAGGTTGGCGCAAGGTTGTTTAGACATTTAAAAACAAATAAAAGGAGTTTAAAATTGATTCGGTAACGCACAGGGAGCCAGTGAAGGGACGCTAAAATAGGGGTGATGTGCTCACGTCTGCGGGTCTGTGTTAGCAGACGAGCAGCAGAGTTCTGCACGAGCTGCAGGCGGGCGAGGGAGGCCTGGCTAATGCCAACATACAGGGCATTACAGTAATCAAGACGAGTCGAGATAAAGGCGTGGATTAATTTCTCAAGATCATGTCTTGATAGAAGCGGTTTCACTTTCGCTATTTGGCGTAATTGATAAAAGCTTTTTTGAACGACGCTGCTGATTTGTTTTTCGAATTTAAAATCTGAGTGGAACTTTACCCCCAGGTTTGTGACAGAGTCGCTGAGATACGGGGTCAGAGTGCCGAGGTCAACGTTGGGGGAGGGAGAGCGACTTGGACCGAACAACATAACTTCAGTTTTGTCTTCATTTAGGCTCAGGAAGTTAGCTGAAAGCCAGACTTTGATGTCGTGCAGGCAGTCAATAAGACGTTGAACCGTGTTATTTTGTGCCATGGGAAAATAAATCTGGCAATCATCGGCGTAAAAATGAAATGCAATACTGTACTTCCTAAAAATAGAACCAAGGGGGAGAAGGTAAAGCGCAAATAAAATTGGGGCAAGGATTGAGCCCTGGGGGACCCCATGTGGTAAAGGAGCTGTGGAAGACATAAAACTGCCTACTTTTACACAAAAATTCCTGTCGGTTAGGTACGACCGGAACCAGTTGAGGGCGGCGCCCTTAATGCCCACACAGTTCTCAAGACGAGTGATTAAGGTGGCGTGGAACGCAGCAGACAGATCTAAAAGCACCAGAACAACATATTTACCAGAATCAGTTGACAGGAGGATATCGTTAAAAACTTTTAGAAGCGCTGACTCTGTACTGTGGAGGGCTTTAAAACCGGACTGGAACAGGTCAGTGATAGCATTATCCTCTAAGAAGGGCAACAACTGACTGTAGACAACATTCTCTAATATTTTGGAAATGTATGGAAGATTAGAGATAGGTCTGAAGTTAGAGAGGAGAGAGGGGTCGAGGCTGGGTTTTTTAAGTAGAGGTCGTACCACTGCATGTTTAAACTCTACTGGAACTATTCCAGAAGAGAGGCTACTATTGATAATGTTAAGGACACTTGATCCAATAGTAGCAAGTACCTCCTTAAACAGATATAAACACAACACAACATCTGGCAACCAGCAAATGCATCATTTTGGGGATTGTTCTGTGACCTTTGTGCACTACAAAAACTAAAAGAAAAGGTTACATGTCCCATGCAAAAGCATCGTCTTACCTTCTCCATGTACTGTGAGCAGTTGGATTCTTGGAGTAAATTCGAAGCTTCCTGTTTGTAATACTCTCCTGTTTTAGTCACAAACTCCCCTTCGAAGATTTCCTGATAAAACTGCGGCACAAGAACAGACTCATTTACAGGAACAATCAAAATATTAAAAAAAAACTTCTTAAAGTGGGTATTTTTTGGAGCGTAACCCCAGCGTTGAACGAGGGAACGCTGTATATTGTCTATGCCGTGCAACCCTAAATCGTAGCAGTCAAAAAGAACGGGACAAGCGGTAGAAAATGGATGGAAAATGTATTTGTTAATTAAGTTAAAGTCAAAGTACCAATGATTGTCACACACACACACTAGGTGTGGTGAAATGTGTCCTCTGTATTTGACCCATCCCCTCGATCACCCCCGAAGAGGTGAGGGGAGCAGTGGGCAGCAGGAATAATTTTTGGTGATTTAACCCCCAATTCCAACCCTTGATGCTGAGTGCCAAGCAGGGATGTAATGGGTCTAGGGCTGCAACTAACAACTAATTTGATAATCGATTAATCTGTCGATTATTACTTCGATTAATAATCGGATAAAAGAGACAAACTACATTTCTATCCTTTCCAGTATTTTATTGAAAAAAAACCAGCATACTGGCACCATACTTATTTTGATTATTGTTTCTCAGCTGTGTGTACATGTTGCAGTTTATAAATAAAGGTTTATAAAAAAAATGAAAAATAATAAAAAATAAATACAAATTAAAGCTGCAAGCAGCATTGGTCGGGCCCGCGTATTTGGCAGGTGCTAGTCCTAAGTGTCCCAATACTATTGTCCAGTTTTAGTCCTAAGTGTCCCAATACTTTTGTCAAGTTGTAGTCCTAAGTGTCCCAATACTTTTGGCCAGTGTAGGTGTCCCAATACTTTTGTCCAGTGGTAGTCCTAAGTTTCCCAATACTGTTGTCTACTTTTAGTCCTAACTGTCCCAATACCTTTGTCCATTGGTAGTCATAAGTGTCCCAAAACTTTTGTCTACTTTTAGTCAGAATTGTCCCAAGACTTTTGTCTAGTGTACCTACCTTGTCTGCATTGTGTGGGCACGCTGGTGCTTCCTGCTTTTAAGCAGCCATCTTAAAAAAACAGCAGCGCAGCGGGTCTTTGAAGTGTCATAAAATCAAAACCGGAGCAGTTATTAAAAAGCCCATCTATACTTTTAATCACAAGGGTTCAATCTCTCTCCTGTGTTAGTTTGAAGCCGAAACGACAAACGCGCTCAGAGGAGATAGATTTTGAAGAAAGGTGACCGGTTTTTACAAAAATTTTGTTTTGAAGGGGGAATAGCAAACTTCCTGTTGATTTTTGCAGGGGGTTGTCAATTTATGAAATGTAGGTCTAAGTGAGACCTACATAGAGGTTTTTGTTTCATGTCTCTCCGACCTTCCCAGTGGGAGTTACAGGCAGTTTTGTCAGTTTTTTCATCCGAGGAGCAGTTTTTTGTGCGTTTTATTAAAAAATTGCGCTAGAGCACAATTTAGAGATTTGGGGTTAGGTTTTTTTTATCAGATCACACTTTTTGCCAGTCCTGATGTGTGCGTTCAGTTTGGTGAGTTTTGAAGCATGTTAAGGGGGTCAAATTACAGCTCAAAGAGGCAAAAGTGACTGTTTTTAGTACTTTTTTGTCTTGAAGGGGGAATTACCAACTTCCTGTTGATTTTTGCCCGAGGATATACGATTATGAAAGGTAGGCGTAAGTCAGACCTACATAGAGGTTTTTGTTTCATGTCTCTCCGACCTTCCTAGTGGGAGTTACAGGCAGTCTAGTTTTTTTTTCCCTAGGGGGCGCTAGAGCGCAATTTTTAGGGCCCGCATGGCCCATTGCATGGGACATAAGGACCTATTGAATTTGTAAGGTTTAATTCTTTATTCTTCCGCCGCCACATTAAACTGTAATTTGACCCACTTAACATGCTTCAAAACTCACCATATTTGACCCACACATCAGGACCTGCGAAAATTGCCTTTTTTTAAAAAAACCGAACCACAAAACTCAAAATTGTGCTCTAGCGCCCCCTAGGAAAAAAAAAAACTAGACTGCCTGTAACTCCCACTAGGAAGGTCGGAGAGACATGAAACAAAAACCTTTATGTAGGTCTGACTTAGACCTACATTTCATAATAGTACATTTTCGGGCTAAAATCAACAGGAAGTTGGCAATTCCCCCTTCAAGACAAAAAAGTACTAAAAACAGTCACTTTTGCCTCTTTGAGCTGTAATTTGACCCCCTTAACATGCTTCAAAACTCACCAAACTGAACGCACACATCAGGACTGGCAAAAATTGTGATCTAATAAAAAACCTAACCCCAAATCTCAAAATTGTGCTCTAGCGCAATTTTTTAATAAAACGCACAAAAAACTGCTCCTCTGATGAAAAAACTGACAAAACTGCCTGTAAATCCCACTGGGAAGGTCGGAGAGACATGAAACAAAAACCTCTATGTAGGTCTTACTTAGGCCTACATTTCATAAATTGACAACCCCCAGCAAAAATCAACAGGAAGTTTGCTATTCCCCCTTCAAAACAAAATTTTTGTAAAAAACGGTCACCTTTCTTCAAAATCTATCTCCTCTGAGCGCGTTTGTCGTTTCGGTTTCAAACTAACACAGGAGAGAGATTAAACCCTTGTGTATAAAAAAACAGAACAGCGTTTTAATACCTGCTCCGGTTTTGATTTTATGACCCTTCAAAGACCCGCTGCGCTGATGCTGCTGTTTTTTTAACATGGCTGCTTAAAAGCAGGAAGCACCAACGTGCCCACACAATGCAGACAAGGTAGGTACACTAGACAAAAGTATTGGGACACTTATGACTACCACCGGACAAAAGTATTGGGACACTTAGGCCGAAAACTGGACAAAAGTATTGGGACACTTGGGCCGAAAACTGGACAAAAGTATTGGGACACTTGGGACTACAACTTGACAAAAGTATTGGGACACTTAGGACTACAACTTGCCAAAAGTATTGGGACACTTGGGACTAAAACTGGACAAAAGTATTGGGACACTTAGGACTAGCACCTGCCAAATACGCGGGCCCGACCAACGCTGCTTGCAGCTTTAATTATTTTGGGGGTTTGTTTTTTTCATCAAAAGGCAATTTTTGCAGGTCCTGACGTGTGCGTCAAATATGGTGAGTTTTGAAGCATGTTAAGTGGGTCAAATTGCAGCTCAAAGAGGCGGCCGGTATAATAATAATAATAAAAACCTTACAAATTCAATAGGTCCTTATGTCCCATTGCATAAGGACTCCCTGTGGGAGTCCTTATGCAATGGGCCATGCGGGCCCTAATAAAAAAAGTAGCCTTTGCGCATGCGCATAGCGTAGATCCAACGAATCGATGACTAAATTAATCGCCAACTATTTTTATAATCGATTTTAATTGATTAGTTGTTGCAGCCCTAAATGGCTCCCATTTTTATTGTCTTTGGTATGACTCGGCCGGGGTTTGAACTCACGATCTCCTCATGTGAGAAAACAATATCATGTTTTCAAACAAAGGATACATTTGCTGCATCATTGCACACTTCTGTCCTCACCTTTAGCGGAAACTTCTTCTTGTACTGCTCCACGTGAACAAAAGAGTTGATGACCCCATGAATGACTTTCTGGTTGGGGTTCTCACCGCAGCGGTCACTGCAGGGGGAAAGTCACTGGTATTTGGTGTGGGCTTGTGATTGCAATTATTTCCCCGGCTGGGATTGTGTGGGAATCCTACTTTTTGATTTCATTCAGGAGCATTCTGATGAGAGTGGCTTGAAGAGGCTCGATCATTAACTTCCTCCACATGTCCAGTGCCAACTGTAGTGACAAATTAAAACAGAAAATGAACATAAGAGCCAAAAGTACATCAACAATGTGCAAATATCAGCTTAATACCTCCCCGATTTCCATGAGCGGTTCATTTGTGTCCACTCCCCCGTAGCCGTACTGTAGGTCTGCCTCTGTAAGTTTGTTCTTCTTGATGAACTGAGTGTTGAGATACCTGGAGTGGGTGTGGTAGTAGTTGTAGTCATAGTCATTAAAGCTGAATGAATATTTTTATTATTTTACAACGTTTTTGGATGTTGTTTGAGTGGCCATTGGTTCACCACTACTACTACACAGGATGCTACAAATGACGTCAACAAAGAGTAGTGGTTACTCTCTCAGGACAACACCGCCCTTAACGTTTTGGCAGATAATTACAATTCACACGCTCAACACTTTTGCCTATCCCCGTCGTGTTGAAATCAGGGATTTATGCTGCCGATTCCGATACTCCATGAGTGAGATTGGCCAATACCAGTATTGATACCAATCGCTCACATGTATTAACTGTAAATGTATTTATGGTGAGAGCTATTGACAGTTTAACAATATCAACAATATTTAAGTTCCTAGGGCTGGGTGATATGGCAAAAACAATGATCACGATTCATTTTTTCATATCATTCGATCTTGATTAATATCATGATTTTTTTTTAATAAAGTTGGATTGTCCCATGCAGGATTATCGCGAGTACCGTTGCAACCTTGCTCTTTATTAGTGCAGTATCTTGTAACAGACATGTCCGCCATGTTGGATGGAGGTAATATATGCAAACAGCTGATAACTGTCATTTTGTTCATATATACCGGTATATATGATTGTGTTTACTAGCGGTGCAACGGTGCAGGTAACCCACGCTACGTTCTGTACTGCGGTTTTGCTTCTTTTTCAGTACATTTTTGGGGCTGAACTTCCTCTTAAAGTTATTTTGCTAGTTATTATAAACGTCATTCTGCAGTGAACAAGAGGTATAGTGGATACTATACAAATTAAAATTAAAAATGTAAGTCAACACTTTCAAATGGTAAATGATTATTCTTTAATGACTTGTATACATCAGTGTTTCTTTCTTTCTTTCATTTATGTAAACAATGTAAACAATGGGTGGGTCTACACCTGACATCCACTGTAATGATACCAAGTACAAGAGCGTATCTAGCCGATACTACTGTGATTACATCAATAATTGTTATCGTCACAAAATCTTTTTTTTTTAAATTCATATTATATTCATAAACTCAGGACACATGCGGACTTTGAATATGACCAATGTATGATCCTGTAACTACTTGGTATCGGATCGATACCTAAATGTGTGGTATCATCCAAAACTAATGTAAAGTATCAAAGAAGAGAAGAATAAGTGATTATTACATTTTAACAGAAGTGTAGATAGAACATGTTAAAACAGAAAATAAGCAGATATTAACAGTAAATGAACAAGTAGATTATTAATCCGTTTTTACAGTTTGTCCCTCATAATGTAGACACAATAATACAATGATAAATTACATAATATGTTACTGCATATGTCAGCAGACTAATTAGGAGTCTTTGTTTGTTTACAACAGTGGTGCTCACACTTTTTCTGCAGGCGAGCTACTTTTCAATTGATCAAGTCGTGGGGATCTACCTCATTCATATATATCATTTATATTTACTTATTTATGAAATATATGTTTTTGTTAACAAGTTAAAGGTGTTTAATGATAATGCAAGCATGTTTAACACATATAGTTAATATTGTTAATACATTAAAGGTGTTTAATGATAATACAAGTATGTTTAATACATATAGTTAATATTGTCAACAAGTTAAAGGTGTTTAATGATAATACAAGTATGTTTAATACATATAGTTAATATTGTTAACAAGTTAAAGGTGTTTAAAGATAATGCAAGCATGTTTAACACATATAGTTAATATTGTTAACAACTTAAAGGTGTTTAAAGATAATACAAGCATGTTTAACACATATAGTTAATATTGTTAACAACTTAAAGGTGGTTAAAGATAATACAAGCATGTTTAACACATATAGTTAATATTGTTAACAAGTTAAAGGTGGTTAAAGATAATACAAGCATGTTTAACACATATAGTTAATATTGTTAACAAGTCAAAGGTGGTTAAAGATAATACAAGCATGTTTAACACATATAGTTAATATTGTTAACAAGTTAAAGGTGGTTAAAGATAATACAAGCATGTTTAACACATATAGATTCCTTTCTTTCATGAAGACAAGAATATAAATTGGTGTATTACCTGATTGTGATGACTTGCATTGATTGGAATCAGACAGTGGTGCTGATAACGTCCGCATTTTCGAATGGAGGAGAAAAAAAGTCCTACTTTCTGTCCAATACCACATGAAAGTGGTTGGTTTTTGGCATCTTATTTGTCCAGCTTCCGTACTCCTTTGTATACATTTTACAAGAAATACATTGTCGGTCGGCAAACTCCGTAGCTTGCTAGCTTGTGCACGCCAGCTTTCTGAGACTCTTATTTTGGTAGCGATGAAGCAGACCTTTTATTGTGCAACTCTGCAGTCGGTCTTTGGAGTTTTGACGACAGGTACGGCGCCAGAGTCTGTTGAAATAAAGTGTTTCTCGCCTTCCAGTCGGTCATTTTAATGAGCTGGCAGCAGCCAGCGTCATCTCAGAAGACCCTCGGGTGCCGTGAATGTCAATCAAGTGACGAAAGTTAAGTTTTTTTAATGCCTGGCTCCGAGATCGACCGGTAGATCGCGATCGACGTAATGAGCACCCCTGGTTTACAAGTTGTCTAATATGTTCACTATTTCATTTAAGGACTAAATTACAAAATTAAACATATGTGTCATGTACCCTAAGATTTTTTGTTCAAATAAAGACAATAATGAAAATTTGTGTGGTCCCCTTTATTTAGAAAAGTATTGAAAAGTATCTAAATACATTTTGGTACTGGTACCAAAATATTGGTATGGAGACAACCCTACTCTGTTCAATACACAAGTAAAAGAGCAGTACCTGTACAAGCAGTCCATGTAGTCAGCCCCTTTGCTGTATTCGTCCCAGTATCTGTGGTACATTGCTAAAACCTTCTCCTCGGACTCTGAGACTTTCTAAAACAGGCAAGCGGGACGAATGTTAGAAAATCAACACGTGAATAAATGTGAAGACTTTTGTTGAGTTTACCTTGTACAAATTCCGCACATGGTTCTCCAGAAAGACCTTTGTTTCGGTGTACAATCTCTCGCCTAAAGGCTCGGGGTATGCGACACACAAGGCATAAATATCGCTGGGGTCAGAGTTGAGGAAATGCATGTATCGATATCCAATGATGGCAGAAAATATTCAATATGAAGTGACAGGACCATTTTTTTGCACAGTGCTCTCAATCAACTGGGCTAAAAGTGAGGTTCAAGTACAAAACCCGTCCACCATTAAAGTACCAAATGAATTTCACACAGGATACGAGAAGCGGTCGTTCCAGGTGGCTCTCTCCACGTAGTCCAGCATCACCACAGCCTTGATCGTGGTTAGTAACTTGTTCCATGTCTCGTCGAAATCCACCACCCGTGGCTTCAAGGACATTGTGACGCCTCTCTCGTAGCCTGGGAAACAAAGTCCACTCGTTATTCAAAAACACACAATTAGGGGCTGACTGACGTGGACCTAAGTGGTTGTCGACATATTTGAAACAAACTATCGCTTGCTTTTGCCAGAGAATGAGAAATAATAAACCATATAGAATAGATAGAAATAGAATAGAAAGTACTTTATTGATCCCCGGGGGAAATTCAGCACCACAGTTCGCTCACAATAAACAATAAACACTTAGGTATTTTTTACATGTGAATAATATAAATACAGTCTATTATACGGCATTTTTCACATGTGAATAATATGTACCGTATTTTCCGCACTATAAGGCGCACCTAAAAACCACAAATTTTCTCAAAAGCTGACAGTGCGCCTTATAACCCGGTGCACTTTATATATGGATTAATATTAAGATTCATTTTCATAAAGTTTCGGTCTCGCAACTACGGTAAACAGCCGCCATCTTTTTTCCCCGTAGAAGAGGAAGTGCTTCTTCTTCTACGCAAGCAACCGCCAAGGTAAGCACCCGCCCCCATAGAACAGGAAGCGCTTCTTCTTCTACTGTAAGCAACCACCCGCCCGCGTAGAAGAAGAAGAAGCGCGCGGATATTACCGTACGTTTCATTTCCTTTGTGTGTTTACATCTGTAAAGACCACAAAATGGCTCCTACTAAGCGACAGGGATCCGGTTCATGAAAAGACGCAATCTCTCCATCCGCACACGTATTACTATTTCACAGCAACTGCCTAAAGACTTTCAAGAAAAGCTGGCTACTTTCCGTGCATATTGTAAAAACAAGATAGCTGAAAAAAAGATCCGGCCAGAGAACATTATCAACATGGACGAGGTTCCACTGACTTTTGATATTCCTGTGAACCGCACTGTGGATACAACGGGAGCACGTACGGTGAATATTCGCACCACAGGGAATGAGAAGTCATCCTTCACTGTGGTTCTAGCTTGCCATGCTAATGGCCAGAAACTTCCACCCATGGTGATATTCAAAAGGAAGACCTTGCCAAAAGAGACCTTTCCAGCCGGCGTCATCATAAAAGCTAACTCGAAGGGATGGATGAAGAAAAGATGAGCGAGTGGTTAAGGTAAGTTTACGCAAAGAGGCCGGGTGGCTTTTTTCACGCAGCTCCGTCTATGTTGATATACGACTCCATGCGCGCCCACATCACGCTGGTTTTTAATATATTATTAAAGTTTGACTGACCTATCTGACTGTTTTTTTGACATTCCTTTAGCGCAGTTAGATGCGGCTTATAACACGGGGCGGCTTATAGGTGGACAAAGTTTTGAAATATGCCGTTCATTGAAGGCGCGGCTTATAACCCAGGGCGCCTTATGGTGCGGAAAATACGGTATATATATATATATATATATATATATATATATATATATATATATATATATATATATATCAGTGACGTGCAGTCACTAGAGGCGGGGCCTCACCTGCCATCATGGAAAGAAAAAAAATGTAAAAAAAAAAAAAAAAAAATTTAATTGTTATATGTATCCAGTGATAAAGTTATTTTCCATTTAACTTCACCAGTTTTAGATTATTTGTATTCAAAATCGCTGAATTTTCACATTTGCCGTTCAAATACTGAGAAGAGACGGTGCGGTGAACAACAGCCAGTCGAGGCACGTCACTCAGTGCCTCAACATGGATTGCGCAATGACTCGGCTAACCGCTGGCCTGCTGTGCAGTGAGACCGTATTGCTATATGAATTATATTATACATTTCCATAGTTTAGTTAGCTGAGGTATATAATGTACAGTGTATTTTGTCAACAACTGTATGTGTGTCACGTATTTCTTGTGCTGAGCGATCATAAAACGGCCGCAAAAGACGCACTGGCTGAGGCTCGCCTCCTGCACCCCCGCCGTAGAATTGTTATATCAACTAAAGCCCACACTTAAACTTTCCACGTGCAAGATTGAATCTATTTTAAAAAATTATTTCATAAAAAGCCAAAAAGTGCAAAAACAATAATGTTGGTGTTGAAGGAGTTGTGAATGACTGCAGGGACACAACATTAGATACACCTGCAGACTGCAGGTGTACCTAATTCACAACTCCTCCAACACGAACATTATTGTTTTTGCACTTTTTGGCTTCTTATCAAATAACTTTTGTAACCTATTTTCATGGGCTTTCCTCTTTGTGATGTTAAGTTCCTGTTATGCGCTGTTATACAGTATATGTCTTGAGCTCTTATTTTGAAGGCGCTAAGAGCGGAAGTGATGTCACGTTGCGGAGGTTTTTGAAAGAAGGTAAATAAAGTGATCCTCGTGTAAACTGGAGCCTCCGTGTTTGTTATTTTGTAGTTTCATACAGTATAGGCGACATTTATAAACCCTCGGTTACACTTTTTTAAATAGATTCAATCTTGCACGTGGAAAGTTGAAGTGAGGGCTTTAGTTGCGGCGCATGGACTTCATTTCTAAGTAAAGGTAAGACCATAATAAAGTTTTTTTTATTAAATGTGCTTTTTTGTGTGCTACAGTTTGTATGTGTAAAGTTAAAGTTAAGATTTTCAACGGCCGAAAAGGGCTGGACTTGGAAAGGAGGTAGGCCTACAGTCTGGACCACAGGTGCGACCTGTTCAGCAGCAGCAGGAGGAGGAGGAGGTTGACTGACTGTGGCAGGACACCTCTGCCTCTGTTTCACTTCATGTTGCTGGTAAATAATATGGTTGTAGTAGTAGGCTAAAGTTAAATTATTTAGTATTCACTCATTAAAGGGGCAGAGCTTTAAGAGACATTTTAGCTTTTATATTTTATAAGATATATTTTTTGTAAGAACCACAATTAATAAATATATTTCAGTGAATCACTAATTGTTCAAATCTGTATATAAATATGTACATAAAATGTAATTATATTCCAACTCCGCGTTCTTCTTGGTCATCGCCGCTGCCCCCCCCCCCACCCCCCGCCGATCACACCACCACAAATAGATGCCTGTCCTGTGGGAAACACTGGATATATTATCACTTTTATGCAGAAATCTGTCGTAAAAATGTGCTTCCGCGTCCGTTTCTGACACACGCATTTGGGGCTGGCTGCTCTGAAAACAAACCCCGCCTACTCTGCTTTGTTTCTGGTCTGAGCTGCTGTGACGTAGATTACCGTAATAACTCCTAAAACACCCAAAAGTGCAGCTTACAACCATTGAAAGACTTTCTATAGTTCAAGACGTATGGTCATTTAAAAACATCACTGCACAACGTAATGGCAGCTACGGTTTTCATGTTAAAGGTCTAAAAAAATTAAGTAGAACGCCGTATTTTGCCCAGGTCTGATATACATTAGGGCAAAAAAGTATTTAGTCAGCCACCAATTGTGCAAGTTCTCCCACTTAAAATGATGACAGAGGTCTGTAATTTTCATCATAGGTACACTTCTACTGTGAGAGACAGAATGTGGGAAGAAAATCCAGGAATTCACATTGGAGGATTTTTAAAGAATTTATTTGTAAATTATGATGGAAAATAAGTATTTGGTCAATAACAAAAATTCAACTCAATACTTTGTAATATAACCTTTGTTGGCAATAACAGAGGTCAAACGATTACTATAGGTCTTTACCAGGTTTGCACACACAGTAGCTGGTATTTTGGCCCATTCCTCCATGCAGATCTTCTCGAGAGCAGTGATGTTTTGGGGCTGTCGCCGAGCAACACGGACTTTCAACTCCCTCCACAGATTTTCTATGGGGTTGAGGTCTGGAGACTGGCTAGGCCACTCCAGGACTTTCAAATGCTTCTTACGGAGCCACTCCTTCGTTGCCCGGGCGTTGTGTTTGGGATCATTGTCATGCTGGAAGACCCAGCCACGTTTCATCTTCAAAGCTCTCACTGATGGAAGGAGGTTTTGGCTCAAAATCTCACGATACATGGCCCCATTCATTCTTTCCTTAACACGGATCAGTCGGCCTGTCCCCTTAGCAGAAAAACATCCCCAAAGCATGATGTTTCCACCCCCATGCTTCACAGTAGGTATGGTGTTCTTGGGATGCAACTCAGTATTCTTCTTCCTCCAAACACGACGAGTTGAGTTTATACCAAAAAGTTATATTTTGGTTTCATCTGACCACATGACATTCTCCCAATCCTCTGCTGTATCATCCATGTGCTCTCTGGCAAACTTCAGACGGGCCTGGACATGCACTGGCTTAAGCAGGAGGACACGTCTGGCACTGCAGGATTTGATTCCCTGTCGGCGTAGTGTGTTACTGACGGCAACCTTTGTTACTTTGGTCCCAGCTCTCTGCAGGTCATTCACCAGGTCCCCCCGCGTGGTTCTGGGATTTTTGCTCACAGTTCTCATGATCATTTTGAACCCACGGGATGAGATCTTGCGTGGAGCTCCAGATCAAGGGAGATTATCAGTGGTCTTGTATGTCTTCCATTTTCTGATAATTGCTCCCACAGTTGATTTTTTCACACCAAGCTGCTTGCCTATTGTAGATTCACTCTTCACAGCTTGGTGAAGGTCTACAATTATTTTCCTGGTGTCCTTTGACAGCTCTTTGGTCTTGGCCATAGTGGAGTTTGGAGTCTGACTGTTTGAGGCTGTGGACAGGTGTCTTTTATACAGATAACAAGTTCAAACAGGTGCCATAAATACAGGTAACGAGTGGAGGACAGAAGAGCTTCTTAAAGAAGAAGTTACAGGTCTGTGAGAGCCAGAGATCTTCCTTGTTTGAAGTGACCAAATACTTATTTTCCACCATAATTTACAATTAAATTCTTTAAAATTCCTACAATGTGAATTCCTGGATTTTTTTTTTTCACATTCTGTCTCTCACAGTTGAAGTGTACCTATGATGAAAATTACAGACCTCTGTCATCATTTTAAGTGGGAGAACTTGCACAATCGGTGGCTGACTAAATACTTTTTTGCCCCACTGTATGCAAATGGAATTTTATCCATCCAACATAGCCGCTGCAATAATTGTTTTGCATGCATGCATGCGCAATCATTTTCTTGTGATTGTTGCAGCCCAAATTAGGTAATACAGCAAAAAAAATGACCACCAAAAATGTTTGAATATCATCCAATCGTTTATGTTGTTTTTAACCTGTCCGTTTCAAAAAAGTTGCAATGATTCGGAGCATTTTTTTTCCCCCTTAGAACATTGTAACAGCTCATGATTACACCGATTCCTTATCAGCATTTGAAGCGTTCTTTGGAGCGGTGACACACTGTGTTCAGATGAAGTCATTATTATTCTAAGACCCCCCCAGTGAGTCAGATGAAACCTTAGAATTTCTGTGTCCTTCAAAAAGACCAGACCTTATCTCTCTAAGGTGATTATGTCCATGATTGGTTTCGTCAGCTGGCGTTTTTTTACACGCGAGTGTGGCGAAGCAGTGTTATTTTACCACTCTGCTTCCACTTTGAAGGCCTGAGGATTGATAGCGGTACTCAATGGTACCAATTTTCAGCACTTATGTGTGTTAATAACTCTTCATTTGTTTCATCATAAAATAAAAAAATTTTTATTGAACATTTAACGAGCTGATAGTAACTATGCTCTCCGTTTGTTGTATCTTACACTTCTGAGAGTCATTTGCAAGCGTTAAATAGTCGACTTTGCATGCAGTTGCGGTTTCAAGACTTTAGATGGCAGTAGTGTGCAGACTAGTTTAGTTTATTATTTCTTCGGTCAGTGGTCAACAAAATAAACATAAAATATATTGTAGCGTCCCAGAAGAGTTAGTGCTGCGAGGGTTTCTGGGTATTTGTTCTGTTGTGTTACGGTGCCATTTGTTCTCCCGAAATGTGATTGGCATTCTTGTTTGGTGTGGGTTCACAGTGTGGCGCATATTTGTAACAGTGTTATAAATAAATAACATTTATAATTTATAATTTATAATTTAGACAGTTAGAGATGCTACCTCAGTAGAAACATTTAAGTCCCATCTCAAAACTCATTTGTATACTCTAGCCTTTGAATAGCCCCCCTTTTTTTAGAGCAGTTGATCTGATTTTTACAACAAAGTTCTAAAGCTTAGTGATATAACACATATATCAGATTGTAGATGGTTTTTTTTTTTACCCTTCTCGTTCATATTTCGCTGTGTTTGTTGCATTTTTGTTGTGTTTCGCTTGATTGTAAAATATGTGGATGTAGAGGGGGGTGACGTTCATATGTTGTCAATATTCAGTGTTTTATCCATCATAGTTAATATTGTAACATTCTTTATTTTCATGTACATTCTGGACACAAAAAATGTAAAATTCCATTCTGTTTTTTAAGGCAAGGCGGTCTGTCATAACGTTTTTAGCCTCCAATCAGACATTATTGTGAGGTTTTGTACTAGTGTTCCTAAAAACAGATATACCGGCCTCTAGACACATGTTTTTCCTCTAAATTTGGCACCCCCCGAGTCAAAATAATTGCCATGGGCTGTTTTAAGGGCATAAAGAATTTAGGACATATTTTTAAATATTTAATTGACATTGTTCCACGGACATCCTGTGTTTTTGTCTGATTGTAATAGTGATCAAAACTGTAACATACCTGCCAACTTTTGAAATCAGAAAAACCAAAATGATTATTAGCCTTATTATCAGCCTTCCCGGTAAGGTCTATTCAGGTGTACTGGAGAGGAGGCTACGCCGGATAGTCGAACCTCGGATTCAGGAGGAACAGTGTGGTTTTCGTCCTGGTCGTGGAACTGTGGACCAGCTCTATACTCTCGGCAGGGTCCTTGAGGGTGCATGGGAGTTTGCCCAACCAGTCTACATGTGCTTTGTGGACTTGGAGAAGGCATTCGACCGTGTACCCCGGGAAGTCCTGTGGGGAGTGCTCAGAGAGTATGGGGTAACGGACTGTCTGATTGTGGCAGTCCGCTCCCTGTATGATCAGTGTCAGAGCTTGGTCCGCATGGCCGGCAGTAAGTCGGACACGTTTCCAGTGAGGGTTGGACTCCGCCAAGGCTGCCCTTTGTCACCGATTCTGTTCATAACCTTTATGGACAGAATTTCTAGGCGCAGTCAAGGCGTTGAGGGGATCTGGTTTGGTGGCTACAGGATTAGGTCTCTGCTATTTGCAGATGATGTGGTCCTGATGGCTTCCTCCGGCCAAGATCTTCAGCTCTCACTGGATCGGTTCGCAGCCGAGTGTGAAGCGACTGGGATGGGAATCAGCACCTCCAAGTCCGAGTCCATGGTTCTCTCCCGGAAAAGGGTGGAGTGCCATCTCCGAGTTGGGGAGGAGATCTTGCCCCAAGTGGAGGAGTTCAAGTACCTCGGAGTCTTGTTCACGAGTGGGGGAAGAGTGGATCGTGAGATCGACAGGTGGATTGGTGCGGCGTCTTCAGTAATGCGGACGCTGTATCGATCCGTTGTGGTGAAGAAGGAGCTGAGCCGGAAAGCAAAGCTCTCGATTTACCGGTTGATCTACGTTCCCATCCTCACCTATGGTCATGAGCTTTGGGTCATGACCGAAAGGACAAGATCACGGATACAAGCGGCCGAAATGAGTTTCCTCCGCCGGGTGGCGGGGCTCTCCCTTAGAGATAGGGTGAGAAGCTCTGCCATCCGGGAGGAGCTCAAAGTAAAGCCGCTGCTCCTCCACATGGAGAGGAGCCAGATGAGGTGGTTCGGGCATCTGGTCAGGATGCCACCCGAACGCCTCCCTAGGGAGGTGTTTAGGGCACGTCCGACCGGTAGGAGGCCGCGGGGAAGACCCAGGACACGTTGGGAAGACTATGTCTCCCGGCTGGCCTGGGAACGCCTCGGGGTCCCACAGGAAGAGCTGGACGAAGTGGCTGGGGAGAGGGAAGTCTGGGCTTCCCTGCTTAGGCTGCTGCCCCCGCGACCCGACCTCGGATAAGCGGAAGAAGATGGATGGATTTTTACATCGCAAATCTTTGTTTTTGTCTGATTATAATTGTGATCAAAAATGGAAACATTCAATGGTCTTGAAAATTTGAAGTGTCAATACCAAAAATGTTTATGACCAACACACTTGGCATTGGACTGATACCCAAATTGTGTAGTATTGCCCAACACTAATGTAAAGTAGCCAAACAGAAGAATACACTCTTAATACATGTTACAACACAAAGTAACCAGTTATTAACAATTAAAGTAGTTTCGAGACAATAACAATATGCAATGTTACCGCACACGTCAGCAGACAAACTAAGGATCCTTTTAACCTGTTTTGAAGTTGTTCTATAGTCACACACACACTAGGTGTGGTGAAATTACCCTCTGCATTTGACCCATTCTCTTGTTCACCCCCTGGGGGGTGAGGGGAGCAGTGAGCAGCACCATTTATTATATTGCGATATATCAATACCGCCTAATCCATCACACTTCTCATTTATGGATGCATGTGTCCATTGATGGATGGATGACAATGTTGCCTTTGGAACCTTTGAACTCTTTATACTCTACGGATTAGGATGTTTGAATCCATCCAGGTTATGACAAAAAGGTGTCTAATGCTTAAACCAAAATTAATATGTGCTAAGAAAAAGGCATTGAAGCTAAGGCATGGCTGTGCAAAACAAAACTAAAACTGAACTGGCTGCAAAGTAAACAAAACACGAATGCTGGACGACGGCAAAGACTTGCAGCGTGTGGAGCAGACGGCGTCCGCAAAGTACATCCGTACATGACATGACAATCAACAACAAAATAGGAGCGCGTGGACAAGAACTAAAACACCACACACAGGGAAACGCCACAAAACTCCAAATAAGTCACGGCGTGATGTGACAGGCGGTGACAGTACTTTGAGACGGCGAGCGGAATGTCAGTCCCAAAAATAGGGGGGCTAGCGACGAGCTAACTAGTAGCATGCTAGCCAGATGCTACTAGTTAATCCTCCATACGACACCTGCGCTAACCTCCTCCAACCTCCAAGGACAAAGCTCCGGACTACGGGAGACCGGGATTTCTGCTCCATCACTCCCGGTCTGTGGAACACTCTCCCTGACCCCCTGAGGGTACCACAGACTGTGCATGCTTTTAAAAAGGGCTTAAAAAGCCTTCTTTTAAAAACAAAAGCCTTCTTCTTATTTTAGATATATGTGAGCTATTAGGCTGTTCTAGGTTTTATTTGTTGTACTATTTATTTTACTTGTTGGGGGCAGCTATTTGTGGTTTTAGTGTTGTTGTTGTTTTGTCTTTGTTTTTTAAATGGCACTTTGAGGTTGTTTGCTCGATGTAAAGTGCTTTTACAAATAAAATCTATTATTATTATATAGTAGTGACCCATTCCCAACCGTGGGCTGTATTAAATAAAAACAAAAACATTGCACAACCATCATGCAGCTATCCTGGCTACTACCCACTTCTTAACCGGCGCTGTACGTTAATAGGAAGTATTGTAGTCATGTCAGGGAAGGGGCAGTCAAGTTAAAGTTACCGGCGAGCGGAATGGCAGTCCCAAAAATAGGACGGCTAGCGACGAGCTAACCAGTAGCATGCTAGCCAGATGCTACTAGTTAGCATGCTACTTCTTCCATAATCGTCCACACGACACTTGCGCTAACCTCCTCCAACCTCTGAGGACAAAGCTCCGAACTACGGGAGACCGGGGCTTTCTGCTACGCCGCTCCTAGTCTGTGGAACGCTCTCCCTGACCCCCTGAGGGCACCGCAGACTGTGGATGCTTTTAAAAAAGGCTTAAAAACCCTTCTTTTTAAAAAAAGCCTTTTTTTTTTTTTTTTAGATATATATGTGCTAGTTCTAGCTTTTATTTTTTACTATTTATTTGACTTGTTGGGGGCAGCTATATGTGGTTTTAGCGTCATTGTTTTTTGTCTTTGTTTTTTTTAAATGGCACTGTAGCACTTTGAGGTTGTTTGCTCAATGTAAAGTGCTTGTACAAATATATTATTATTATTGTATAAGACAGCCCTACAGAAATAGAAGTGACCCATTCCCAACCGTGGGCCGTGTTAAACAAAAACATTGCACAATCATCATGCAGCTTTACCTGCCACTTCTTAACCGCCGCCCTACGTTAATAGCGCCTGACGCGTTGACGTATTGTAGTCATGTCAGGGAAGTTAAAGTTACCGGTGAGCGGAATGTCGGTCCCAAAAATAGGACGGCTAGCGACGAGCTAACTAGTAGCATGCTAGCAAGATGCTACTAGTTAGCTACTTCTTCCTTAATCCTCCACACGACACCTGCGCTAACCTCCTCCAACTTCCGAACTACGGAAGCTTTCTGCTCCATCGCTCCCGGTCTGTGGAACACTCTCCCTGACCCCCTGAGGGTACCACAGACTGTGCATGCTTTTAAAAAGGGCTTAAAAAGCCTTCTTTAAAAAAAAAAAAAAGCCTTCTTCTTATTTTAGATATATGTGAGCTATTAGGCTGTTCTAGGTTGTTGTTTTTTTGTACTATTTATTTTACTTGTTGGGGGCAGCTATTTGTGGTTTTAGTGTCGTTGTTGTTGTTTTGTCTTTGTTTTTTAAATGGCACTGTAGCACTTTGAGGTTGTTTGCTCAATGTAAATTGCTTTTACAAATAAAATATATTATTATTATATAGTAGTGACCCATTCCCAACCGTGGGCTGTATTAAATAAAAACAAAAACATTGCACAATCATCATGCAGCTATCCCGGCTACTACCCACTTCTTAACCGGCGCTGTACGTTAATAGGTCGTATTGTAGTCATGTCAGGGAAGGGGCAGTCAAGTTAACGTTACCGGTGAGCGGAATGTCAGTCCCAAAAATAGGACGGCTAGCGACGAGCTAACTAGTAGCATGCTAGCAAGATGCTACTAGTTAGCTACTTCTTCCATAATCCTCCACACGACACCTGCGCTAACCTCCTCCAACTTCCGAACTACGGGAGACCGGGGCTTTCTGCTCCATCGCTCCCGGTCTGTGGAACACTCTCCCTGACCCCCTGAGGGTACCACAGACTGTGCATGCTTTTAAAAAGGGCTTAAAAAGCCTTCTTTTTAAAAAAAGCCTTTTTTTTTTTTTTTAGATATATATGTGCTAGTTCTAGCTTTTATTTTTTATTATTTATTTGACTTGTTGGGGGCAGCTATATGTGGTTTTAGCGTCTTTGTTTTTTAAATGGCACTGTAGCACTTTGAGGTTGTTTGCTCAAGTAAAGTGCTTTTACAAATATATTATTATTATTGTATAAGACAGCCCTACAGAAATAGAAGTGACCCATATTAAACAAAAACATTGCACAATCATCATGCAGCTTTACCTGCCACTTCTTAACCGCCGCCGTACGTTAATAGCGCCTGACGCGTTGACGTATTGTAGTCACGTCAGGGAAGTTAAAGTTACCGGTGAGCGGAATGTCAGTCCCAAAAATAGGACGGCTAGCGACGAGCTAACTAGTAGCATGCTAGCAAGATGCTACTAGTTAGCTACTTCTTCCTTAATCCTCCACACGACACCTGCGCTAACCTCCTCCAACTTCCGAACTACGGGAGCTTTCTGCTCCATCGCTCCCGCTCTGTGGAACACTCTCCCTGACCCCCTGAGGGTACCACAGACTGTGCATGCTTTTAAAAAGGGCTTAAAAAGCCTTCTTTTAAAAACAAAAGCCTTCTTCTTATTTTAGATATATGTGAGCTATTAGGCTGTTCTAGGTTTTATTTGTTGTACTATTTATTTTACTTGTTGGGGGCAGCTATTTGTGGTTTTAGTGTTGTTGTTGTTGTTTTGTCTTTGTTTTTTAAATGGCACTGTAGCACTTTGAGGTTGTTTGCTCGATGTAAAGTGCTTTTACAAATAAAATCTATTATTATTATATAGTAGTGACCCATTCCCAACCGTGGGCTGTTTTAAATAAAAACAAAAACATTGCACAATCATCATGCAGCTATCCCGGCTACTACCCACTTCTTAACCGGCGCTGTACGTTAATAGGAAGTATTGTAGTCATGTCAGGGAAGGGGCAGTCAAGTTGAAGTTACCGGCGAGCGGAATGTCAGTCCCAAAAATAGGACGGCTAGCGACGAGCTAACTAGTAGCATGCTAGCAAGATGCTACTAGTTAGCTACTTCTTCCATAATCCTCCACACGACACCTGCGCTAACCTCCTCCAACTTCCGAACTACGGGAGACCGGGCTTTCTGCTCCATTGCTCCCGGTCTGTGGAACACTCTCCCTGACCCCCTGAGGGTACCACAGACTGTGCATGCTTTTAAAAAAGGGCTTAAAAAACCTTCTTTTAAAAACAAAAGCCTTCTTCTTATTTTAGATATATGTGAGCTATTAGGCTGTTCTAGGTTTTATTTGTTGTACTATTTATTTTACTTGTTGGGGGCAGCTATTTGTGGTTTTAGTGTTGTTGTTGTTGTTTTGTCTTTGCTTTTTAAATGGCACTGTAGCACTTTGAGGTTGTTTGCTCAATGTAAAGTGCTTTTACAAATAAAATCTATTTTTATTATATAGTAGTGACCCATTCCCAACCGTGGGCTGTTTTAAATAAAAACAAAAACATTGCACAATCATCATGCAGCTATCCCGGCTACTACCCACTTCTTAACCGGCGCTCTACGTTAATAGGAAGTATTGTAGTCATGTCAGGGAAGGGGCAGTCAAGTTAAAGTTACCGGCGAGCGGAATGTCAGTCCCAAAAATAGGACGGCTAGCGACGAGCTAACTAGTAGCATGCTAGCAAGATGCTACTAGTTAGCTACTTCTTCCATAATCCTCCACACGACACCTGCGCTAACCTCCTCCAACTTACAAACTACGGGAGACCGGGCTTTCTGCTCCATCGCTCCCGGTCTGTGGAACACTCTCCCTGACCCCCTGAGGGCACCACAGACTGTGCATGCTTTTAAAAAAGGGCTTAAAAAGCCTTCTTTTAAAAACAAAAGCCTTCTTCTTATTTTAGATATATGTGAGCTATTAGGCTGTTCTAGGTTTTATTTGTTGTACTATTTATTTTACTTGTTGGGGGCAGCTATTTGTGGTTTTAGTGTTGTTGTTGTTGTTTTGTCTTTGTTTTTTAAATGGCACTGTAGCACTTTGAGGTTGTTTGCTCGATGTAAATTGCTTTTACAAATAAAATCTATTATTATTATATAGTAGTGACCCATTCCCAACCGTGGGCTGTATTAAATAAAAACAAAAACATTGCACAATCATCATGCAGCTATCCCGGCTACTACCCACTTCTTAACCGGCGCTGTACGTTAATAGGAAGTATTGTAGTCATGTCAGGGAAGGGGCAGTCAAGTTAAAGTTACCGGCGAGCGGAATGTCAGTCCCAAAAATAGGACGGCTAGCGACGAGCTAACTAGTTAGCATGCTAGTTAGCATGCTAACTAGTTAGCATGCTACTTCCTCCATAATGCTGAGCGGTAGCTGCTAGCAGGCTAGCCAGCTAGCAGCTACCGCTAGCAAACTGTCATCTTCCTGGCAACGTCCCGAGTTTAAGCACTGACAGCCCGGTCAAACCCGGCGCTGAGGCTCCGCACGACATGTCCGAGGACACACGGGTGAATTGTACCTACCACTGTACAGTCAATCCCGGCTATGGAAGTGAAGTTTGTACGCTGTCAGAGGCTGGATGTGTCTGCTCTTCCCTGCCTCCTGGAACATTCTATTGCCTTCCATCGGAGGGGGGGAATCAGGAAACTATTACTGATTAGTATTACTTTTCTAAGGCAAGTCACGCATTTCAGTATCAGTCAAATATTATTTTCAAGTCATTAAATTGTCTAGAATGCACTAAAAGATCAAATAAGTGTTGTTTTGAGACGTTAGTGGGGACATTGTATTAATGGTATCACCCAGAACTACAGGAAGCGAAAGGGGACAAGTGAGTCAAAAATAAAACAAAGTTGTAATTTCGGGATCAATCATTAGTGTTTTTCAACCTTTTTTGGAGCCAAGGCACATTTTTTTGCGTTTAAACAAACCCGGAGGCACACCACCAACAGAAATGATTAAAAAAATAAACTCAGCAGCCGATATTGACAGTAAAAAATCATTCTTTCAATTGTTAGATAGACATATTATGAGTAGACGCAGCATTAGCTGCTGTGACGCGAGAAATTGGGCCGCCATCTTGAAGTGGTGATGAGGAGCCGGCGAGCAGCCTAAACTGACAGTTGACAGGTTTGGTTGACTGATATGATTGATTGATTGATCGATTGATTGATTTAAACTTTTATTAGTAGATTGCACAGTACAGTACATATTCCGTACAATTGACCACTAAATGGTAACACCCCAATAAGTTTTGGTCCACGTTAATCAATTCATGGTGGAAAACAAAGATGCTAAACTGACAGTTGACATGGTTGATTGATTGATTGATTGATTGATTGATTGATTGATTGATTGATTGATTAAATGATTGAAACTTTTATTAGTAGATTGCACAGTACAGTACATATTCCGTACAATTGACCACTAAATGGTAACACCCCAATAAGTTTTGGTCCACGTTAATCAATTCATGGTGGAAAACAAAGATGCTAAACTGACAGTTGACATGGTTGATTGATTGATTGATTGATTGATTGATTGATTAAATGATTGAAGCTTTTATTAGTAGATTGCACAGTACAGTACATATTCCGTACAATTGACCACTAAATGGTAACACCCCAATAAGTTTTGGTCCACGTTAATCAATTCATGGTGGAAAACAAAGATGCTAAACTGACAGTTGACATGGTTGATTGATTGATTGATTGATTGATTGATTGATTAAATGATTGAAACTTTTATTAGTAGATTGCACAGTACAGTACATATTCCGTACAATTGACCACTAAATGGTAACACCCCAATAAGTTTTGGTCCACGTTAATCAATTCATGGTGGAAAACAAAGATGCTAAACTGACAGTTGACAGGTTTGATTGATTGATTGATTGATTGATTGATTGATTGATTGAAACTTGTATTAGTAGATTGCACAGTACAGTACATATTCCGTACAATTGACCACTAAATGGTAACACCCCAATAAGTTTTGGTCCACGTTAATCAATTCATGGTGGAAAACAAAGATGCTAAACTGACAGTTGACATGGTTGATTGATTGATTGATTGATTGATTGATTGATTGATTGATTGATTGATTAAATGATTGAAACTTTTATTAGTAGATTGCACAGTACAGTACATATTCCGTACAATTGACCACTAAATGGTAACACCCCAATAAGTTTTGGTCCACGTTAATCAATTCATGGTGGAAAACAAAGATGCTAAACTGACAGTTGACATGGTTGATTGATTGATTGATTGATTGATTGATTGATTAAATGATTGAAGCTTTTATTAGTAGATTGCACAGTACAGTACATATTCCGTACAATTGACCACTAAATGGTAACACCCCAATAAGTTTTGGTCCACGTTAATCAATTCATGGTGGAAAACAAAGATGCTAAACTGACAGTTGACATGGTTGATTGATTGATTGATTGATTGATTGATTGATTAAATGATTGAAACTTTTATTAGTAGATTGCACAGTACAGTACATATTCCGTACAATTGACCACTAAATGGTAACACCCCAATAAGTTTTGGTCCACGTTAATCAATTCATGGTGGAAAACAAAGATGCTAAACTGACAGTTGACAGGTTTGATTGATTGATTGATTGATTGATTGATTGATTGATTGAAACTTGTATTAGTAGATTGCACAGTACAGTACATATTCCGTACAATTGACCACTAAATGGTAACACCCCAATAAGTTTTGGTCCACGTTAATCAATTCATGGTGGAAAACAAAGATGCTAAACTGACAGTTGACATGGTTGATTGATTGATTGATTGATTGATTGATTAAATGATTGAAACTTTTATTAGTAGATTGCACAGTACAGTACATATTCCGTACAATTGACCACTAAATGGTAACACCCCAATAAGTTTTGGTCCACGTTAATCAATTCATGGTGGAAAACAAAGATGCTAAACTGACAGTTGACATGGTTTGATTGATTGATTTGATTGATTGATTGATTGATTGATTGAAACTTTTATTAGTAGATTGCACAGTACAGTACATATGCCGTACAATTGACCACTAAATGGTAACACCTCAATAAGTTTTCAACTTGTTTAAGTCGGGGTCCACGTTAATCAATTCATGGTGGAAAACAAAGATGCTAAACTGACAGTTGACAGGTTTGATTGATTGATTGATTGATTGATTGATTGATTGATTGATTGATTGATTGATTGAAACTTTTATTAGTAGATTGCACAGTACAGTACATATTCCGTACAATTGACCACTAAATGGTAACACCCCAATAAGTTTTGGTCCACGTTAATCAATTCATGGTGGAAAACAAAGATGCTAAACCGACAGTTGACATGGTTGATTGATTGATTGATTGATTGATTGATTGATTAAATGATTGAAACTTTTATTAGTAGATTGCACAGTACAGTACATATTCCGTACAATTGACCACTAAATGGTAACACTCCATTAAGTTTTTCAACTTGTTTAAGTCGGGGTCCACGTTAATCAATTCATGGTAGAAAACAAAGATGCTAAACTGACAGTTGACGGGTAGAAAACAAAGATGCTAAACTGACAGTTGACGGGTAGAAAACAAAGATGCTAAACTGACAGTTGACGGGTAGAAAACAAAGATGCTAAACTGACAGTTGACGGGTAGAAAACAAAGATGCTAAACTGACAGTTGACGGGTAGAAAACAAAGATGCTAAACTGACAGTTGACGGGTAGAAAACAAAGATGCTAAACTGACAGTTGACGGGTAGAAAACAAAGATGCTAAACTGACAGTTGACGGGTAGAAAACAAAGATGCTAAACTGACAGTTGACGGGTAGAAAACAAAGATGCTAAACTGACGGTGTTCAGTGTTTTCCTGCTCAAATGAGCGGACTGTTGAAAATAGGTGTCGGGGGATTTACTTTTCCCAAGTAAGATTTAACATTAACGTACTATTGGTTGTATTTTGTGAAAAGAATATTACCACAGAGTTGAAAAGGAGCAAAGATCTTCAATCGTAGCCGCTAGCAAACAAGAGTATGACCATTTTAGTCAAAACACTTTCTTAACAGTATAATTGTAACCAGGAATACGTCTTCAAGTACCGTATTTTCTGCACTATAAGGCGCACCTAAAAACCACAAATTTTCTCAAAAGCTGACAGTGCGCCTTATAACCCGGTGCGCTTTATATATGGATTAATATTAAGATTCATTTTCATAAAGTTTCGGTCTCGCAACTTCGGTAAACAGCCGCCATCTTTTTTCCCGGTAGAACAGGAAGCGCTTCTTCTTCTACGCAAGCAACCGCCAAGGTAAGCACCCGCCCCCATAGAACAGGAAGCTCTTCTTCTTCTACTGTAAGCAACCACCCGCCCCCGTAGAAGAAGAAGAAGCGCGCGGATATTTCGTTTAATTTCCTTTGTGTGTTTACATCTGTAAAGACCAGACCACAAAATGGCTCCTACTAAGCGACACGCGTAAAACGCAGAATTTAAACTTAAGGCAATAAGTCATGCCGAAGAACACGGAAATAGAGCAGCAGCAAGAGAATATAACATAAATGAATCAATGGTGCGTAGGTGGAGGAAGCAACAAGATGACCTGCGCCAGGTAAAGAAGACAAAACAGAGTTTCCGAGGGAACAAAGCAAGATGGCAACTGTTGGAGGACGAACTCGAACAGTGGGTTGTTGAGCAGAGAGCAGCAAGCAGAAGTGTCAGCACCATCACTATTCGAATGAAGGCAACAACGCTAGCAAGCGAACTTCACCTGGATGATTTTAAAGGTGGTGCTTCTTGGTGTTTCCGGTTCATGAAAAGACGCAATCTCTCCATCCGCACACGGACCACTATTTCACAGCAACTGCCTAACGACTTTAAAGAAAAGCTGGCTACTTTCCGTGCATATTGTAAAAACAAGATAGCTGAAAAAAAGATCCGGCCAGAGAACATTATCAACATGGACGAGGTTCCACTGACTTTTGATATTCCTGTGAACCGCACTGTGGATACAACGGGAGCACGTACGGTGAATATTCGCACCACAGGGAATGAGAAGTCGTCCTTCACTGTGGTTCTAGCTTGCCATGCTAATGGCCAGAAACTTCCACCCACGGTGATATTCAAAAGGAAGACCTTGCCAAAAGAGACCTTTCCAGCCGGCGTCATCATAAAAGCTAACTCGAAGGGATGGATGGATGAAGAAAAGATGAGCGAGTGGTTAAGGTAAGTTTACGCGAAGAGGCCGGGTGGCTTTTTTCACGCAGCTCCGTCCATGTTGATATACGACTCCATGCGCGCCCACATCACAGATGGTGTCAAAAAACAAGTGAAGCACACAAATACAACACTCGCCGTCATTCCGGGTGGATTAACCAAAGAACTCCAACCGCTGGATATTGGTGTCAACAGGGCATTCAAAGCACGACTGCGAACGGCGTGGGAACAATGGATGACCGAAGGCGAACACACCTTCACTAAGACAGGGAGACAGCGCCGGACGACATACGCCAACATCTGCCAGTGGATCGTAAATGCCTGGGCGGATATTTCGGTCACAACTGTGGTCCGAGCTTTCCGGAAGGCAGGATTCACAGAACTGCTGGACAACAGTGACACTGACTCCGATTACTTCGACGAGACGGAGTCGGCCATTTTGGATCCCACATTTGCCCAACTTTTCAATTCGGACACCGAAGGAGAAGAATTCGAGGGATTTATGAATGAAGAATAACTTCAGAAAGTGAGCGCTATGTTTATTTTGTGTGTTGTGACATTAACGTTCGAGCAACATTATGTTGCTATTGCTCTGCACTATTTTGAATTTTACTATGTTTGTGATTGCACATTTGCGTACATTTTGGGACAGAGTTGTTAGAACGCTGGTTTTTAATATATTATTAAAGTTTGACTGACCTATCTGACTGTTTTTTTGACATTCCTTTAGCGCAGTTAGATGCGGCTTACAACACGGGGCGGCTTATAGGTGGACAAAGTTTTGAAATATGCCGTTCATTGAAGGCGCGGCTTATAACCCAGGGCGCCTTATGGTGCGGAAAATACGGTAACAATATTCAAATACTAACATTGTTGGGTAAGACAGAATTTGCTTTTATTCTGAATCCAGTGAAACAGATTGGTGGTTTTAGCTGATATAAAGACTTCCAGGTGTGCTTTTATCCAAAGCGACATACATAAATAATTACATATAAAACAATCGCTGTAAAAATGATCATTTAAGGGAACGGATGTACTTTGTGGACGCCGTCTTTGCTCCACAGTAAGTTTTTGCTGTCGTCCAGCATTCTGTTTTTGTTTACTTTGTAGCCAGTTGAGTTTTAGTTTCGTTCCCCAAGCTTCAATGCCTTTTCTTAGGGACACTCACCTTTTGTTTAGTTTTAGTTTTAGCACTAGACACCTTTTTACCTGCACGCTGCCTCCCGCTGTCGTTTGCATATTATGATCACAACAAACAATCGTCGTCTGACACCACCTACTTGCATTACATTTTGGGGAAAAATAAAATATCCATTTTCTACCGCTTGTCCCTTTCGGGGTCGCGGCGGGTGCTGGAGCCTATCTCAGCTGCATTCGGGCTGAAGGCGGTGTACACCCTTGACAAGTCGCCACCTCATCGCAGGGGAGCCAATGCAGAGATTTTAAAACTAGTGTAATGTGAGCCTTTTATAAAATGTATAAACACTTTATAAACAAAAAAAAATATATATATTTTTTTGCATTACATTTTGGGGAAAAATAAAATATCCATTCTCTACCGCTTGTCCCTTTTGGGGTTGCGGGGGGTGCTGGAGCCTATCTCAGCTGCATTCGCGTGGAAGGCGGGGTACACCCTGGACAAGTCGCCACCGCATCGCGACTTGTGTAGAGATTTTAAAACTGGTGTAATGTGAGCCTTTTATAAAATGTATAAATACTTTATAAACAAAAATAAATCTTCTTTTTTTTGCATTAGATTTTGGGAAAAAAATGAAATTTCCATCCATCCATCCATTTTCTACCGCTTGTCCCTTTCAGGGTCAAAAGGGGGTGCTGGAGCCAATCTCAGATGCATTTGGGCATAGTCATAGTCATAGTCGCCACCTAACCCTAACCCTAACCCTAACCCTAACCAAATCTTTCTTTATGCCTAACCCTAACCCTAACCCTAACCCTAACCCTAACCCTAACCCCAACCCTAACCCTAACCCTAACCCTAACCCTAACCCTAACCCTAACCAACTCTCTTTCTTTATGCCCAACCCTAATCCTAACCCTACCCCCAACCCTAGCCCTAACCCTAACCAACTATTTTTCTTTATGCCTAATCCTAACCCTAATCGTAATCCTAACCCTAACCCCAACCCTAACTCCAACCCCAACCCCAACCCTAACCGCAACCCCAACCCTAACCCCAACCCCAACCCTAACCCTAACCCTAACCCTACCTAACTCTAACCCTAACCCTAACCAACTCTCTTTCTTTATGCCTAACCCTAACCCTAACCCTAATCCTAACCCTACCCCCTTACGTAACATCACCAGAATGATTGACAATTAGGAGGACCAATAGTCAACATGATCCACCCAGAAATAAATAAAATAAATGGCTTATCGATAAGCCATTTCAAAAAAATAATTGTTTTAATATTTATTTATATGTATCATTATTCTCCTACTCACCTTTCCAGTAGAGGCCTCTCCCCTCTCACTTTATGTGCTCCTCTGCCCTGACTCCTACAGGTCAATAGGGGTTGTGGAGTGATTATTATTATTATTATTATCTACTGATGATAGTCATACGTGAATGAGCTCAGCTCCTCTTCTCCTCCATGTGTAAAGTGAGAAACACAGCTGATGCTCCAGAAGGAAGTAACCCCAAAGATAGCAAATGGTAAAAAAAAGAGTGCACATTTAACTTTATAAATAACCAGGACCTTCATGATGCATTTCAGGCTAACTAGCTAACTAAGTAGCAGCATTGTTTTAGAGTGGGAATGTAACTTTTTGTCAAACACAGACCTGGTGTAAAGTGGAGCTAATACATTTTACTACAAGCAGTGATGAATACTTGAAAAAGTTTCTTATGTCCATTTTGCATCCGTTCACGTTCTTGTTCTGCAGTGCTGTGTGCTAATGTGCTTCGTACATCTGCAGGACCGCAAGCAAGGTCGCAGAGAAAATGCGGACTGGATTTTGAGTGATGTGGGCATTTTCTATATGAACAAGTGGAATGGATTGGATACTGACGCACTAAAGGGGCTCTCTATCTTACGCTATGAAGTGAGGGGAAACTGAGTGAATAGTGAGAGGTTATATGATTATTTATTTAAACTCATATTTTTTTAACACCAAATTATTTAGGGGGCCTTAAAAATATTTTAGGGGGGCTTGAGCCCCCCTAAAATAGGCCTAGCA
>NC_084554.2:54680000-54730000 GCF_033978685.3 Nerophis lumbriciformis
CAAACTCCTCCGACTCATATAACTTTTTAGCCAGTTTGACAGCTGGACACCTCAGAGTCATATGTAACTTGGTACCTGACACATGCTAACTGTTAGCATGCTAACGCTAACGTGCTAACTGTTTTCCCGTCAATTTTGCAGCCAAACTCCTCCGACTTATATAACTATTTAGCCAGTTTGACAGCTGGACACCTCAGAGTCATATGTAACTTGGTACCTGACACATGCTAACTGTTAGCATGCTAACGCTAACGTGCTAACTGTTTTCCCGTCAATTTTGCAGCCAAACTCCTCCGACTCATATAACTTTTTAGCCAGTTTGACAGCTGGACACCTCAGAGTCATATGTAACTTGGTACCTGACACATGCTAACTGTTAGCATGCTAACGCTAACGTGCTAACTGTTTTCCCGTCAATTTTGCAGCCAAACTCCTCCGACTTATATAACTATTTAGCCAGTTTGACAGCTGGACACCTCAGAGTCATATGTAACTTGGTACCTGACACATGCTAACTGTTAGCATGCTAACGCTAACGTGCTAACTTTTTTCCCGTCAATTTTGCAGCCAAACTCCTCCGACTCATATAACTTTTTAGCCAGTTTGACAGCTGGACACCTCAGAGTCATATGTAACTTGGTACCTGACACATGCTAACTGTTAGCATGCTAACGCTAACGTGCTAACTGTTTTCCCGTCAATTTTGCAGCCAAACTCCACCGACTCATACAACTTTTTAGCCAGTTTGACAGCTGGACACCTCAGAGTCATATGTAACTTGGTACCTGACACATGCTAACTGTTAGCATGCTAACGCTAACATGCTAACTTTTTCCCCGTCAATTTTGCAGCCAAACTCCTCCGACTCATATAACTCTTTAGCCAGTTTGACAGCTGGACACCTCAGAGTCATATGTAACTTGGTACCTGACACATGCTAACTGTTAGCATGCTAACGCTAACGTGCTAACTGTTTTCCCGTCAATTTTGCAGCCAAACTCCTCCGACTCATATAACTTTTTAGCCAGTTTGACAGCTGGACACCTCAGAGTCATATGTAACTTGGTACCTGACACATGCTAACTGTTAGCATGCTAACGCTAACGTGCTAACTGTTTTCCCGTCAATTTTGCAGCCAAACTCCTCCGACTCATATAACTTTTTAGCCAGTTTGACAGCTGGACACCTCAGAGTCATATGTAACTTGGTACCTGACACATGCTAACTGTTAGCATGCTAACGCTAACGTGCTAACTTTTTCCCTTCCCCGTCAATTTTGCAGCCGAACTCCTCCGACTCATATAACTCTTTAGCCAGTTTGACAGCTGGACACCTCAGAGTCATATGTAACTTGGTACCTGACACATGCTAACTGTTAGCATGCTAACGCTAACGTGCTAACTGTTTTCCCGTCAATTTTGCAGCCAAACTCCTCCGACTCATATAACTTTTTAGCCAGTTTGACAGCTGGACACCTTAGAGTCATATGTAACTTGGTACCTGACACATGCTAACTGTTAGCATGCTAACGTGCTAACTGTTTTCCCGTCAATTTTGCAGCCAAACTCCTCCGACTCATATAACTTTTTAGCCAGTTTGACAGCTGGACACCTCAGAGTCATATATGACTTGGTACCTGACACATGCTAACTGTTAGCATGCTAACGCTAACGTGCTAACTGTTTTCCCGTCAATTTTGCAGCCAAACTCCTCCGACTCATATAACTTTTTAGCCAGTTTGACAGCCCTCAGAGTCATATGTAACTTGGTACCTGACACATGTTACCTGTTAGCATGCTAACCTTAGCATTCCAGCATGCTAACTTGTTTAGCCAATTTTACAAGCAAACACCTCAGAGTCATTTATCTTAGTATGCTGTTAGCAGGCTAACTTTGTATCATTTATCTTAGTAGTACCTAATACATGCTAACTTTCCTAGCCAATTTTACATAGCCATGTGACTTGGTACTTGACACATGCTAACTGTTAGCATGCTAATGTTAGCATTTAAGTTTTTTAGCATTCACATGCAATTTCTCCTAAAATTGAAGATTCCATTTTCTTGTGTAATGTTCTAATTCGTAATGACTGTCCCAGGACATGTTTAAATACTGAACCACAGCTCCCTAATGCTGGCAGCACTCATGCAGTTTTAGACAAAGACACTACCGCTATTTTTCAGTTTTCTTTGACATTCCCAGGTTCCAAAAGACTCTGTTACAGACTGTCCCAAGACATGTTTAAATACTGAACCGTAACTCCCTAGTGCTGGCAGCACTCATGCAGCTTTTGGGATTCATATTATCCCCATTTTTCAGTTTTATTTGACATGCCCAGGTTCCAAAGTACTCTTTGACAGACTGTCCCAGGACATGTTTAAATACTGAACCACAGCTCCCTAATGCTGGCAGCACTCATGCAGTTTTAGACAAAGACACTACCACTATTTTTCAGTTTTCTTTGACATTCCCAGGTTCCAAAAGACTCTGTTACAGACTGTCCCAAGACATGTTTAAATACAGAACTGTAACTCTCTAGTTCTGGCAGCACTCATGCAGTTTTAGACAATGACATTACCACCATTTTTCAGTTTTATTTGACATTCCCAGGTTCCAAAAGACTCTGTTACAGACTGTCCCAGGACATGTTTAAATACTGAACCGTAACTCCCTAGTGCTGGCAGCACTCATGCAGCTTTTGGGAATCATATTATCCCCATTATTCAGTTTTATTTGACATGCCCAGGTTCCAAAGTACTCTGTGACAGACTGTCCCAGGACATGTTTAAATACTGAACCACAGCTCCCTAGTGCTGGCAGCACTCATGCAGTTTCTGACAATCCCACTATCCCCATTTTTCAGTTTTATTTGACATGCCCCAGGTTCCAAAGGGCTCTGTTACAGACTGTTACAGTACATGTTTACATGTAAATACTGAACCGTAGCTCGCTAGTGCTGGCAGCACTCATTCAGTCCCTAACAATTACACCACCACACATTTTCAGTTTTTTTTATATATATACCCAGGTTCCAAAGGGCTCTATTACAGACTATCATGATACATGTTTGAATACTTAACCGCAGCTCCCCAGTGCTGGTAGCACTCATGCAGTTTCAGACAATGACACTACCACCATTTTTCAGTTGTATTTGACATGCCCAGGTTCTAAAGGGCTCTGTTACAGACTGTCCCAGGACATGTTTAAATACTGAACCGTAGCTCCCTCGTGCTGGCAGCACTCATTCGGTCTCGAACAATGACACCACCACACTTTTTCAGTTGTATTTGACATGCCCAGGTTCCAAAGACCTCTGTTACAGTACATGTTTGAATACTAAACCGTAGCTCCCCAGTGCTGGCAGCACTCATGCAGTTTTAGTCAATGACACTACAAATAATTTTTCAGTTTTATTCGACATGCCCAGGTTCCAAAGGGCTCTGTTACAGATTTTCATAGTACCTGTTTGAATACTGAACCGTAGCTCCCCAGTACTGGCAGCACTCTTGCAGTTTTAGTCAATGACACTACAAACCATTTTTCAGTTGTATTCAGTTGACATGCGCAGGTTCTAAAGGGCTCTATTACAGACTGTCCCAGGACATGTTGGATTACTGAACCACAGCTCCCTAATGCTGGCAGCACTCATGCAGTTTCTGACAATCCCACTACCCCCATTTTTCAGTTTTCTTTGACATTCCCAGGTTCCAAAAGACTCTGTTACAGACTGACCCAGGACATGTTTGAATACTGAACCGTAGCTCCCTCGTGCTGGCAGCACTCGTGCAGTCTCAGACAACGCCACTGTGTCAAGCCACAATGATGTCACTCACTTGTGTTGCCAGCTATTTAGACAAAACATGCTGTGGGCTGAGTGGTTTCCAGGGGATAGTAAGTCCATACGGTTGCACACTGACTACTCTAAAGGTCAGCCAAGCTGGATTTCTATGGTACTGTCCCTTTAAAAGATATGTGTCGTCCTCTTCTGCTGTTGTGAAGTCACTCGCATTAGTCGCAAGCTTTTTATTGAACAGTGTTGCGTCGACCAGTTCTTCCTCCCAGGGAATCTAAATTACTGGTCAATCCCAAGTTTTTTCGATGACATATATGCTTAGTAAGAAGGACCATCAAGACAGATTTGGAATATTTTTGTCAGGCTTGGTAAAAGGATAGGACTCAGATTCAGAGTAGGGAATTTAGACAGGCTTTTATTTTGACAGCTTCCTTTCACCTCCAAAGTCAAGGATTACAATATCTATTTTAACCAAAAACTAATCGGCAAAAAGGTTCCAAAAAAAATAGGAACAACCAAAAATCACTCCGAACGGAGGAAAACACAAAAGCAAAGACGAACTATAATTTAAAATTTTAAATTTAATTTAAAATTAAAAATTTAATTTAAAATTAAAAAAAAAAATTTAAATTAAAAAATAAATTAAAAAATTAAAAAAAATTTAAATTTTTTAATTTTTTTTAAAAAAAATGTAAAAAATGTAAAAAATGTAAAAAAAATTCAAAAAAATTCAAAAAAATTCAAAAAAATTCAAAAAATGTAAAATTTTTTTTAATTTTTTTAATTTTTTTACAAAAATTAAAATAAAATTAAAAAAAATTAAAAACAAATGTTTTAAGTTAAAACATGATTTTCAAGGTAAAAAAATATTTTCAAGGTAAAAAAAATTTTTCAACGTAAAATTTTTTTTTCAAGGTTAAAAATGATTTTCAAGGTAAACAAATGATTTTCAAGGTAAAATTTTTTTTTCAAGGTAAATTTTTTTTTTCAAGGTAAAAAATGATTTTCAAGGTAAACATTTTTTTTCAAGGTAACCTTTTTTTTTTCAATGTTAAAAGTGAAGTGAAGTGAAGTGAATTACATTTATATAGCGCTTTTTCTCAAGTGACTCAAAGCGCTTTACATCGTGAAACCCAATATCTAAGTTACATTTAAACCAGTGTGGGTGGCACGTGTCTTGCCCAAGGACACAACGGCAGTGACTTGGATGGCGGAAGTGGGGATCGAACCTGCAACCCTCAAGTTGCTGGCACGGCCGCTCTACCAACCGAGTTATACCAAGGTAAAAAATGATTTTCAAATTTTTTTAATTTTTTAAAAATGTTTTTAAATTTTTAAATTTTTTTAAATTTTTTAAATTTTTTTTAATTCTTTTTAATTCTTTTTAATTGTTTTTTTTATTTTTTTTAATTTTTTTTACTTTTTTTAATTTTTATTTTATTTATTTATTTATTTATTTAAAAAAAAAATTTTTTTAATTTTTTAAAAAATTAAAATTTAAAAAAAAAAAAATTATTTAAATATTTTTTTTTTTTAAATTTTTTTTTTAAAATTTTAAAAATTTTTTAAATTTTTTTACAAATTTTTAAATTTTTTAAACTATAATTGGCGCCGTATATGCTATAAAATGTATAAACAGAAAACGCTCCAACAGGAGGAAGAAACAAATAGCTATGAAAATTTCTACACTAACTAATCTAATAAAGTATTAACAAAAATAGTCACCCAAAAATTTGAGGAAAGAATGAAAAATAACTGAAACTCACCACTTCGGCTGAATATACTAAATAACAAAAAAATCACTCTGCTGAGGAGGAAGAAAGGAAAAACTCAAAATAGTAACGAAGGGATTCAAGATCAAGGAACTTAATCACAAGACGAGGCAAGGCAAGACAAGGCATGGACAGGAACATGGAGGCTAGAGAGCACGAATAAACGAAACAATCTGGCATAGAACAAAGGAAGGAGTGGACTTATAAGACACATGAGGGTAATAGGGAACAGATGGAAACAATCAGGGAATCGGGATGACGTCAGACTGATGACACAAAAGGAAGGGCAAGTGACCTGAAACGAGAGGAGAATTACTTTTCAAACTAAAACATGCACATCACAAGACGGAAAAAAACCAAGACAAGACATCCCTCACCGCGGTGTGACAATTTTCAAGTTTTACTAAAGCTTTAGGAGATCAGTTTAACCAATACATTCATATCGGCTACTCTAGTTGATCTGGCATTCCAACGGAAAAGCCAACTCCTTTTCACACAAAGAAAACCCCCATCTCCCTCTCGCAACACTGATAAGGGGGATGTCTTCACATTCCTAGGTTAAGACACAAAACAGCCCTCTGAACACAAGAGAAACTAGTAGAATAAACAAAGGAAACGTAATAGCTACTCTAAACATGGCTATGTAAAAAGAAAGAACTCTTAAACATATATGCATCCTCCACAACAGTGATAATAAATGAATTGATATGCAAAACAAACACACCCTCCCTGACTCACTGACTTGGGAACAGACTGGTGATGTCATAGTGATGTCAATGCTTCCAATTGTCACTTCCACTCACTGCTGGCATTCTCAGAGTGGAGGCTGGGTAAAGAGTCTCTGGACGTAGGACGAGTATGGCAGTGACCGGGGACGAGTCAGAAACAGGTACGTTCCTCTTTTCATTCTTCATGGAAGTAAGACTTGTTTGGTTTATTCCAAGTCAACATTGTGGATGTTTTTTGTTCTCTGGACGCCAGCCATAAGAATGCAAACTTCTCCGATCAGTTTAACCAATACATTCATATCGGCTACTCTAGTTGATCTGGCATTCCCACGGAAAAGCCAACTCCTTTTCACACAAAGAAAACCCCCATCTCCCTCTCGCAACACTGATAAGGAACTAGTGGGGGATGTCTTATTCCAAGTCAACATTGTGGATGTTTTTTGTTCTCTGGACGCCAGCCATAAGAATGCAAACTTCTCCCTCTTTGAAGACGATAAAACATTATTGGTTGTTATTAGTTTGACTTTGGTTGCGGGGGGAAAACCTTCCTCGATCACAAATCTACTCATCATGTTGATAACAACACCACAGTGTGGTCTGCTGATAATAGTTCTCATAATCTCTGACTGAGGCGACGGGAGGATGACTCAAAGACATTCCGAAGAAAAGCGGGAACACTTTGAAGAATGTTCCGAGAGAGAACAAAGTTGGGACAATGTGTTCGGTTTAAAATGATGACGCTCTATGACAAACATTGTAAGGACTTAGAGAGAAGAACAACCATGGATGATACTTTCATGCTCTATGACAAAAATTGGAAGGACTTAGAGAGAAGAACAATCAACCATGGATGACAAAGGGATTGCTTGCAAGAAGAAGAAGAGATGACAGTATGGGTTAGGGTTAGGCGTGGTTAAGATATATATATATATATATATATATATATATATATATATATATATATATATATATATATATATATATATATATAAGAAATACTTGACTTTCAGTGAATTCTAGCTATATATATATATACATATATTTTATTACATATATATATACATATATATATATATATATATATATATATATATATATATATATATATATATATATATATATATATATATATATATATAAATACTTGAATTTCAGTGTTCATTTATTTACACATATACACACACATAACACTCATCTACTCATTGTTGAGTTAAGGGTTGAATTGTCCATCCTTGTTCTATTCTCTGTCACTATTTCAGAACACACACATTAAACAAATATACATTATAAAATCAATAAGAAAACGGGAGCTCTAATTTGGGAGTCTGAATTAGGATCAGAAGTTCCTATATAAACATTGCGAACTCACATCGCCTTTTTTTTTATTGATTACTGCAGCTGTGCACTGGATTCATTCACAAATACAAACTACAACTCACAAACACTTTAGAGTTAGGCTCCACCATCAGAATGTGTACTTAAACTTATAAAGATCACATGGATATTATTCAGTGAGTTGATTCACCAAAACTAACCTGTTATACAGGAGGAAAAAGCACACAGGACGTTTCAATTGTTCACAGACTGGCCGCGCTCATCAGAATGACAAGACACTTCCGGTCTGCAGGTGATAGCATTCAATTGGGAAGAAACGCCCTACTGACCAATGTGAATACTGATAAATGTGTAATGACAGCTCCAAAAACGAATTCAAACCACAAAATAAAACAAATAAATCAACACAAAAATGTGACACATTATGGGTGGGTCACATATGCATGTACAGTAGATGGCAGTATTGTCCTGTTTAAAAGTGTCACAACATTGCTGTTTACGGCAATGTTGTGAACAGGCTGTCAACACGTCACTCAGGTCCGCATGGAGCTGGAGGGGGCGTGGCCTCCAGCTCCGCCTGAATTTCGGGAGATTTTCAGGAGAAAATTTGTCCCGGGAGGTTTTCGGGAGAGGCGCTGAATTTCGGGGAGTCTCCCGGAAAATCCGGGAGGGTTGGCAAGTATGCTCGTGCCTGCTGGGTGAAGACCTTTACTATGTCAGTATGTGGAATTAAATGAGTCAAACAAAGAACTTTTATGATCCACTTTGAGAAACTGTTCAGACTCATGTGGTTCAAGTAGAAGGAAGGAACATCTTGATGAACCCTCTTTAAATATGAGATCATCTCATTATTAACAACTATTTATTCATGAGAACTTTATTGATCATTTATGTGTTTCATTGGTTATAGATTGAGGACAGGAAGTGGACAAGTGGATTAGAAAAGGTGCTTCTTGCTACTACCTTTTGAAGATGTTGTGTTAATGTGGTGTACACTCTTAGAAATAAAAGTGCTAAGTAGAACCATATAAGGTTCTTCGGCTCGTCCTCATAGGAGAACCCTTTTTGGCTCCACCTTTATAAAAAGGTTCCACCTGGAACCCTTTTGGAGGGTTCTACCTAGAACTGTGTGTGTAAGGTTCCACCCAGAACCCCCCATGAGAGGTTCTACAAAGAACCCACGCAGGGAGTTCCACTAAGAACCCTTTCATGTTTCAAGGGTTTCATCTAGAACCCACACAGGGAGTTCCACTAAGAACCCTTTCGTATTTCAAGGGTTTCATCTAGAACCCACACAGGGAGTTCCACTAAGAACCCTTTCGTATTTCAAGGGTTTCATCTAGAACCCACGCAGGGAGTTCCACTAAGAACCCTTTCGTTTGTCAAGGGTTTCATCTAGAACCCATGCAGGGAGTTCCACTAAGAACCCTTTCGTTTGTCAAGGGTTTCATCTAGAACCCATGCAGGGAGTTCCACTAAGAACCCTTTCGTTTGTCAAGGGTTTCATCTAGAACCCATGCAGGGAGTTCCACTAAGAACCCTTTCGTATTTCAAGGGTTTCATCTAGAGCCCACACAGGGAGTTCCACTAAGAACCCTTTTGTATTTCAAGACTTTCATCTAGAACCCACGCAGGGAGTTCCACTAAGAACCCTTTTGTATTTCAAGACTTTCATCTAGAACCCACACAGGGAGTTCCACTAAGAACCCTTTCGTTTGTCAAGGGTTTCATCTAGAACCTATGCAGGGAGTTCCACTAAGAACCCTTTCGTATTTCAAGGGTTTCATCTAGAACCCACGCAGGGAGTTCCACTAAGAACCCTTTCGTATTTCAAGGGTTTCATCTAGAACCCACACAGGGAGTTCCACTAAGAACCCTTTCGTTTGTCAAGGGTTTCATCTAGAACCCATGCAGGGAGTTCTACTAAGAACCCTTTCATGTTTCAAGGGTTTCATCTAGAACCCACACAGGGAGTTCCACAAAGAACTCTTTCATGTTTCAAGGGTTTCATCTAGACCTGACACAGGGGGTTCTAAAAACATCCCTTTTCAAAGGTTTTCACCGATAACCGTCTTGTCTTCTGAGGGTTCTATAAAGAACCATATTGTATTCTACAGATCAGTTTAGTTCATATTATATTGTGGTCATTTATCATGTTGACATTGAACAAACATTTTAATGAGAAAAACATTTATTTAAAGATAGGCACCATTATTGGCAAATGTTATCAGGGAGTATGTCCCTGGTGACACAGGATCTTACCCATGCTTTCAACAATCCCTGAAGAACTCGTTCTTCCAAAAACGGTTCTCTGGATCAAAATAGTTCTTACTGGAACCCTTAGTGTTAGTGAGAACCCTTTTAAAACCAATTATTCAGAAAAGGGGGTTTTAAAGGGTTCTCTGGATCAAAATGGTTCTTACTGGAACCATTAGCGTTACCAAGAACCCTTGAAAAACCCTTTCTTCGGGAAAGGGTTTTTCAGAAGCAAATGGTTCCAGTTAGAACCTCAGCCCTTGTAGAAGAACCCTTTTAGAACCCTTATTTCTAAGAGTGTAGCAACTTCATGCATGTTGTAAATCAAGGAACAGTACAGTCATACCCACATTCTCCTCCCGTGGAATGCTGTGCCCACGCCCAGCAGCTGACGTCACTGATAGAAGACCCCCCACAGTGCTGACGTCACTCGGCAGCCCTGCTGGGATTCTATTCAGTCTTGCAGAATTAATGATCTGTGTGAGAAGGGGAAGACAGTTCTGCATTCACTTGATTCTGCCTCTAAAAAACATCCAAAAACCTTCACCAAGGTGGAATATACATGCATGTGTCATACAATAGAAAACAGAATAATAGAAAAGAAATAGAAATATAGAAAATAGTGCAATAAGCAACCAAAAAGGAATAACATTGTTGTATTTCCTATGAATAGATAGAATAGAATATAATAGAATAGAATATACAGTACTTTATTGATCCCTGAGGGAAATTCAGCACCACAGTTTGCTCACAATAAACAATAAACATTTAGGTATTTTTTTTACATGTGAATAATATAAATACAGTCTATTATACAGCATTATTCACATGTGAATAATATAAATACAGTCTATTATACAGCATTATTCACATGTGAATAATATAAATACAGTCTATTATACAGCATTATTCACATGTGAATAATATAAATACAGTCTATTATACAGCATTATTCACATGTGAATAATACAAATACAGTCTATTATACAGCATTATTCACATGTGAATAATATAAATACAGTCTTATACAGCATGATTCACATGTGAATAACGTAAATACGGTCTATTATACAGCATTATTCACATGTGAATAATAAATACAGTCTATTATACAGCATTATTCACATGTGAATAATATAGTCTATTATACAGCATTATTCACATGTGAATAATATAAATAGTCTATTATACAGCATTATTCACATGTGAATAACATAAATACAGTCTATTATACAGCATTATTCACATGTGAATAATATATATACAGTCTAATATACAGCATTATTTACATGTGAATAATATAAATACAGTCTTATACAGCATAATTCACATGTGAATAACGTAATTACGGTCTATTATAAAGCATTATTCACATGTGAATAATAAATACAGTCTATTATACAGCATTATTCACATGTGAATAATATAGTCTATTATACAGCATTATTCACATGTGAATAATACAAATACAGTCTATTATACAGCATTATTCACATGTGAATAATATAGTCTATTATACAGCATTATTCACATGTGAATAATATAAATACAGTCTATTATACAGCATTATTCACATGTGAATAATATAAATACCGTCTATTATACAGCATTATTCACATGTGAATAATATAAATACCGTCTATTATACAGCATTATTCACACGTGAATAAATAAATACAGTCTATTATACAGTATTATTTACATGTGAATAATATAAATACAGTCTATTATACAGCATTATTCACATGTGAATAATATAAATACCGTCTATTATACAGCATTATTCACATGTGAATAATATAAATACAGTCTATTATACAGCATTATTCACATGTGAATAATATAAATACAGTCTTATACAGCATTATTCACATGTGAATAACGTAAATATGGTCTATTATACAGCATTATTCACATGTGAATAAATAAATACAGTCTATTATACAGCATTATTCACATGTGAATAATATAAATACAGTCTATTATACAGCATTATTCACATGTGAATAATATAAATGCAGTCTATTATGCAGCATTATTCACATGTGAATAATAGAAATACAGTCTATTATACAGCATTATTCACAAGTGAATAATATAAATACAGTCTATTATACAGCATTATTCACATGTGAATAATATAAATACCGTCTATTATACAGCATTATTCACATGTGAATAATATAAATACAGTCTATTATACAGCATTATTCACATGTGAATAATATAAATACAGTACATGTGTGGGTTATTGCACATTCAGTAATAAATATAAGTAGAAAATATTTAATTAAAAAGGAGAATAAATGAGTCTGTACAAGTGTTTCCCAATGTTTAATATTCATATAATATTTTACACGTTAATTATTGACCTTCTGCCACCTAATGGGAGAGAGTACTTAAAGGAGCCATATGTAATAATGTGGCCGGAAACGGTACTGCAATCCCGGTCAAAATTCTGTAGTCCCCTCCCCCTCTCCCTGACTGAGGTTGCCAGATATGCATTCCAATCCAGCTGGATGGACTGAGCTACTCAAAGGAACTTCAAACTAGCACTGCCTCTTACTAGGGGTTGAGGCTTACTGCGAGGTTTGTTCCCCCGGGATGCAAACAAACTACTCTGGACAAGGCGTGCAGCAAAAACATGATTTATTATCAAAAAATAACGCAAAGTACCAAAAAACAGAAAACAAGCAACAGGAATAATGTGCTAATTAAAGCACAGGAAACAGAAGCTAACATGTAGCATAAACTACGGACAAGTAATTCTCTGAGAACCGTGGCACGAAACTAACCAGACTTACGTGGCAAGGCATGAGGCAAACAATGACGCCAGGCCGACTGACTGGCAAGGCAGGCTTAAATAATGCCTCTGATTAGTTCTCGGGAAGCAGGTGAGCAGGCAAACACTAATCAGAGACAGATGGAAATAATAAGTAGTCACAAAAACAGGAACTATGGAGTCTAAAACTAACAGAACATAACAAAACATGATCCGGACCACGGATCATGACAGTATCCCCTCCTCAAGGACAGATTCCAGATGTCCAACAAAACAAGGCAAGATCAAGAGTCATGGGAGGGCGGAGGGGGGACTTGGCGGTGGGTCGCCAGACCACGTGTCCCCGCAGCCAGCGAGGGAGAGTCACGTGGCGGCGACGCGTTGAACGCCGACCGACTGGCAAGGCCGGCTTAAATAATGCCTCTGATTAGTGCTCGGGAAGCAGGTGAGCGGGCGAACACTAATCAGAGACAGGTGGAAATAACAAGTCACCATGGTACCTAAAACAAACAAGGGTGCACAAAAACAGGAACTAACGTTGAACGCCGACGGCCTTGCCAGTCAGTCGGCAACGCGTTCAGTTGGCGACGCGTTGAAGTTGTTGAAGTCGGCGACGCAGTCAGTCGACGTTCAACGCATCGCCGCCACCTGACTCTCCCTCGCTGGCTGCGGGGACACTTGGTCTGGCGACCCACCGCCAAGTCCCCCCTCCGCCCTCCCATGACTCTTGATCTTGCCTTGTTTGGTTGGACATCAGGAATCTGTCCTTGAGGAGGGCCTACTGTAATGATCCGTGGTCTGGATCATGTTTTGTTATGTTCTGTTGGTTTTAGACTCCAAGTAGTTCCTGTTTTTGTGCACCCTTGTTTCTCTTAAATAATGCCTCTGATTAGTGCTCGGGAAGCAGGTGAGCGGGCGAACACTAATCAGAGACAGGTGGAAATAATAAGTAGCCAAGGTAACTAAAACAAACAAGGGTGCACAAAAACAGGAACTAGTGGAGTCTAAAACTAACAGAACATAACAAAACATGATCCGGACCACGGATCACGACAGAATCCCCTCCTCAAGGACGGATTCCAGATGTCCAACAAAACAAGGCAAGATCAAGAGTCATGGGAGGGCGGACTTGGCGGTGGGTCGCCAGACCAAGTGTCCCCGCAGCCAGCGAGGGAGAGTCAGGTGGCGGCGACGCGTTGAACGCCGACCGACTGGCAAGGCCGGCTTAAATAATGCCTCTGACTAGTGCTCGGGAAGCAGGTGAGCGGGCGAACACTAATCAGAGACAGGTGCAAATAAATAAGTCACCATGGTACCTAAAACAAACAAGGGTGCACAAAAACAGGAACTAACGTTGAACGCAGACTGACTGGCAAGGCCTTGCCAGTCAGTCAGCGATGCGTTCAGTCGGCGACGCGTTGAAGTCGTTGAAGTCGGCGACGCAGTCAGTCGACGTTCAACGCATCGCCGCCACCTGACTCTCCCTCGCTGGCTGCGGGGACACTTGGTCTGGCGACCCACTGCCAAGTCCCCCCTCCGCCCTCCCATGACTCTTTATCTTGCCTTGTTTTGTTGGACATCTAGAATCTGTCCTTGAGGAGGGGATTCTGTCATGATCCATGGTCTGGATCATGTTTTGTTCTGTTGGTTTTAGACTCCAAGTAGTTCCTGTTTTTGCGCACCCTTGTTTGCATCGCTGCCACCTGACTCTCCCTCGCTGGCTGCGGGGACACTTGGTCTGGCGACCCACCGCCAAGTCCCCCCTCCACCCTCCCATGACTCTTGATCTTGCCTTGTTTTGTTGGACATCTGGAATCTGTCCTTGAGGAGGGGACACTGTCATGATCCGTGGTCTGGATCATGTTTTATTATGTTCTGTTGATTTTAGACTCCAAGTAGTTCCTGTTTTTGTGCACCCTTGTTTGTCTTAAATAATGCCTCTGATTAGTGCTCAGGAAGCAGGTGAGCGGGCGAACACTAATCAGAGACAGGTGGAAATAATAAGTAGCCAAGGTAACTAAAACAAACAAGGGTGCACAAAAACAGGAACTAGTGGAGTCTAAAACTAACAGAACATAACAAAACATGATCCGGACCACGGATCATGACAGAATCCCCTCCTCAAGGACGGATTCCAGATGTCCAACAAAACAAGGCAAGATCAAGAGTCATGGGAGGGCGGACTTGGCGGTGGGTCGCCAGACCAAGTGTCCCCGCAGAACAGCGAGGGAGAGTCAGGTGGCGGCGACGCGTTGAACGCCGACCGACTGGCAAGGCCGGCTTAAATAATGCCTCTGATTAGTGCTCGGGAAGCAGGTGAGCGGGCGAACACTAATCAGAGACAGGTGGAAATAACAAGTCACCATTGTACCTAAAACAAACAAGGGTGTACAAAAACAGGAACTAACGTTGAACGCAGACTGACTGGCAAGGCCGGCCTTGCCAGTCAGTCGGCGACGCGTTCAGTTGGCGACGCGTTGAAGTCGTTGAAGTCGTTGAAGTCGGCGACGCAGTCAGTCGACGTTCAACGCATCGCCGCCACCTGACTCTCCCTCGCTGGCTGCGGGGACACTTGGTCTGGCGACCCACCGCCAAGTCCCCCCTCCGCCCTCCCATGACTCTTGATCTTGTCTTGTTTTGTTGGACATCTAGAATCTGTCCTTGAGGAGGGGATTCTGTCATGATCCGTGGTCTGGATCATGTTTTGTTCTGTTCTGTTGGTTTTACACTCCAAGTAGTTCCTGTTTTTGCGCACCCTTGTTTGCATCGCTGCCACCTGACTCTCCCTCACTGGCTGCGGGGACACTTGGTCTGGCGACCCACCGCCAAGTCCCCCCTCCACCCTCCCATGACTCTTGATCTTGCCTTGTTTTGTTGGACATCTGGAATCTGTCCTTGAGGAGGGGGTACTGTCATGATCCGTGGTCCGGATCATGTTTTGTTATGTTCTGTTGGTTTTAGACTCCAAGTAGTTCCTGTTTTTGTGCAGCCTTGTTTGTCTTAAATAATGCCTCTGATTAGTGCTCGGGAAGCAGGTGAGCTGGCGAACACTAATCAGAGACAGGTGGAAATAATAAGTCACCATGGTACCTAAAACAAACAAGGGTGCACAAAAACAGGAACTAACGTTGAACGCCGACTTGCCAGTCAGTCGGCGACGCGTTCAGTTGGCGATGCGTTGAAGTCGGCGACGCAGTCAGTCGACGTTCAACGCATCGCCGCCACCTGACTCTCCCTCGCTGGCTGCGGGGACACTTGGTCTGGCGACCCACCGCCAAGTCCCCCCTCCGCCCTCCCATGACTCTTTATCTTGCCTTGTTTGGTTGGACATCTGGAATCTGTCCTTGAGGAGGGGATACTTTACTTTACGATGCCTAATGGTGTATAGTAAATACAAATAAATAATAGTTTTCAGACCAATTAAGTGAAATGTGATCATGTCCTCCTTTACTTCTCACACACTAACAGTGGTTGGGAATCACTTCTCTTGAATGTCTGCAAGTCCGTGGACTCTAAGCATGACCGTCAAGAGGAGAAGAATGCAGATTTACCCGTAGACAATCTGAGATTTACGTCAGGAGGGTGGAGGAAGCCTCGGACCAACAGTCGGTGGATTGTTGGCGTACCAAAAAAGTCAAAGTGTTTGTTTCCGCAGGCTCCAGTGGAGGCGAGCTCCTTGGCAACGACTTACACACCAGCAGCAGCTCCGCCCTCTGCCTCACCCTGGCACACCCCGCCCGCACACCTACGGAGGACGCCTCGCAGAAGAGGGAACATCGCTTGATGAAGAACAGGTACTTATCGTCTTCTTGGTCCACAGTGGCACATCGGCATGGTTGAAAGTTAGCACATGTATATCAATACTTTTATAAATAAAAGGGGACCACAAAAAATGTCATTATTGTCTTTATTTCAACAAAAACATGAAACATATGTTTATTATTGTCATTTAGTCCTTAAATAAAATAGTGAACATACTAGACAACTTGTCTTTTAGTAGTAAGTAAACAAACAAAGAGTCTGCTGACGTATGCAGTAACATATTGTGTCATTTATACACCTATTATTTTGTACACTTTATGAGGGACAAACTGTAAAAAAATAATTATTAATCCACTTGTTCATTTACTGTTAATATTTTCTCTTTTAACATGTTCTATCTACACTTCTGTTCAAATGTAATAATCACTTATTCTTCTCTGCTTTGATACTTTACACTAGTTTTGGATGATACCACACATTTAGGTATCGATCCGATACCAAGTAGTTACAAGATCATACAATACAATATAACACCTAATAATAAACCAATAATAATATGGTTAAGAAATATTGATGTAAAGGGTAGGTGTCGCGCTGTTTTCTGTTTTAATATGTTCTATCTACACTTCTGTTAAAATGTAATAATCACTTATTCTTCTCTACTTTGATACTTGACATTAGTTTTGGATGATACCACACATTTAGGTATCGATCCGATACCAAGTAGTTACAGGATCATACGTTGGTCATATTCAAAGTCCTCATGTGTCCAGGGATGTACTTCCTGAGTTTATAAATATAATATGAATTAAAAAAAAAAAAGAAAATATATTGTGTGATGATAACAAATATCGATGTAATCATAGTAGTATCGACTAGATACTTGGTATCATTACAATGGATGTCAGGTGTAGTATCCACCCATGGTGTTTGTTTACATTGTGACGCCGGTGAGCTATTGTATCCTCCTACGGTGTGTAGTGAAGCATGTTTAGCTATTCCTCGTCCTCCAGTGATAATGATACTTGTAATAAACTTACTTTATTTACTGTTAATATCTGCTTATTTTCTGTTTTAACATGTTCTATCTACACTTCTGTTAAAATGTAATAATCACTTATTCTTCTCTTTTTTGATACTTTACATTAGTTTTGGATGATACCACACATTTAGGTATGGATCTGATACCAAGTAGTTACAGGATCATACATTGGTCATATTCAAAGTCCTCATGTGTCCAGGGATGTATTTACTGACTTTATAAATATAATATGAATTTAAAAAAAAGGAAAACATATTTTGTGATGATAACAAATATTGATGTAATCATAATAGTATCGACTAGGTATGCTCTTGTATTTGGTATCATTACAGTGGATGTCAGGTGTAGATCCACCCATGGTGTTTGTTTACATTGTGACGCCGGTGAGCTATTGTATCCTCCTACGGTGTGTAGTGAAGCATGTTTAGCTATTCCTTGTCCTCCAGTGATAGTAATAATTGTAAGAAACTTACTTTGTCGCCATGGAGGCCAGGATTAGTGATTTAGAAGTAGCTAAAACACTGTGGATGGATGTTAGCCGCTAGCTCGCTAGCCATGTGTTAAAGCAGCTCTTCCTGAGGGTGTTTCAGTGTTATAACTTCACCTTTATCTTTACTTTTTACACCAAAATGCGTCCATTCTCCCTTTTCTGTCTACACACTGTGTCTGCTTGTAAGTACTCTGTGTGTGTGCGCTGCCCAAAATGCTCAGCAATGTCATGATGTGACGTCATGCCGGTTTAAAAAAGGGGAACCACTAATCTTAGAGGCAGTATAAGACCCTTTTTAATCTAATGTACTGTATTAGAAGCATAATACATACACTTGGGAAACGTGGTTCATCTCACTCTCAGAAACACGGAATTAATACACTTTGCCTGACAAAACTAAATAATAATTAAAGCTGCAAGCAGCGATGGACGGAACCGACTTTGAGGGCTCATAAAATCCAAACCGGAGCAGTAATTAAAACTAATCAGAAGGGTTCAATCTCTCTCCTGTGCTAATTTGAAGCCGACACGACAAACGCGCTCAGAGGAGATAATGTTTGAAAAAAAGGTGACTGTTTTTACACAACTTTTGTTTTGAAGGGGGAATTGCAAACTTCCTGGTGATTTTTGCTGGGGGATGTCAGTGTATGCAATGTAGGTCTAAGTGAGACCTACATATAGTTTTTGTTTCATGTCTCTACAACATTCCTACTGGGAGTTACAGGCAGTTTTGTCTGTGTTTTCTTCCTAGGGGAGCTAGAGCGCAATTTTGAGTTTTGGGGTTTGGGTTTTTGATTAGATCGCAATTTTCGACAGTCCTGATGTGTGTGTCCAATTTGGTGAGTTTTGAAGCATGTTAAGGGGGTCAAATTACAGCTCAAAGAGGTGGCGGTATAATAATAAAACACTAGAAATACAATAGGGTCCTCTGTCTCAAAGGGACTCGGTCCCTAAATATAGCAGTAAAAATCTGCATCACGGTGAAGGCTAAGCAAAACGAAACTAAACCGGACAGGCTACAAAACAACAAAACGGAAGACTTACGTGCCGAGAAGTGCGGCAGAAGAAGCGTCCACATTAGAGATGCGCGGATAGGCAATTTATTTCATCCGCAACCGCGTCAGAAAGTCGTCAACCATCCGCCATCCACCCGATGTAACGTTTGATCAGAACTGCACCCGCCCGCCATCCGCCCGTTGTTATATATCTAATATTAATAAAAAAAAAAAAAAGGGTGAAAACTACGCGAATTGCACCTTGTGCAGACAAGATTTTTCGATCGGACACGGAGGAATTAGCGACGTAAAAGACCACGTTGGGACAAAAAAACACAAGTCTAATGCCGTTGCTAGCGATACAAGTGGAAAACTTTCAACGTTTTTCGTCGCCCAAACAGATTCTTTGGATGTGATAAATGCCAAAGTTTTATTTACGGAGGCAATAATTGAGCATGGACTTCCAATCGCACTGGCTGATCACATGGGACAGTTAAATGTTTGTAATGCAACCTTTAAAAATCATTACGCGGTGATCGCGATCCCAAAAATAAACTTTTCTTGCATGATAATGTCCAGAAAAATTCGCTTTATATTACTATAGAGTCCTTTTAACGAATGAGTTTGATGCTTTATCACAAACCTTAAATGAAAGAAGTCCTTTGTTCTCCTGCACCATGCATGCACTTTGGCCTTGCTTCGTGTTTGGTGCGCAATCCTGTCGGCTGTATTTCACAGCACGACATACTGTTAAAAGTGTTTATACTATTTATGCTTTCAAGTCCAAGTTGAAGAAATCTTGTTAAATGTTGACAGCATAACTACCAAAATACAGAAGTATGTCCTTAATATTTTTGCAGTGCTATTTCTGTTGAAAAGTTCAAATGATTACATTAGAGATGTGATGTGCCACTTTTCAAGTGTCTGATGGCTTAAATTAATTTTCATTCATTTTTCATATTTTGAATTCTTTTGAAAGGCTTACAAAAAAACTACATTTGAATTGTAATTCCATGCTATTGACAGGACTATTAATTTTAATGAAGTTAGCTTACCATGTTTACAGTATGATAATTGTGATAGAAATGTGAATTTTAGGCACAGAATATTTTTTACAATTGAACAAGGCAGTAGATTATACAAGCTTGGACAGAAAGTTAATAATGACACCAACTTTTTTTTTTATGGAATTGTTTAGTACTGTTTTACCATTTGTTTACTGTAAAAAGTGTTTATACTTTCAATGAACAAATTGAAGTCTTGTGAAAGGTTGACAGGATAACTGGCATTAACTGTCAAAATAATTTCAAACTATTGAAGTTAGCTTACAGAATAAACATGTCAATCAACCCATATGATTTTTGCTGTAATATGTTTGTTTTGAAAAGTCACTGTGACTGATAGAAAAGTGATGGTTTTAGCAACATTTTAACCTGTCTGAATGCTAATAATCATTTTGCGTCGGGGGGCGAAGCCCTGAACCCTCCACCAGGACTTTGTCCTGGACCTACCGGGGCCTGCGGCCCTTGGACCCTGGCTACTAGGTTTTTCTGATTTCAAAAGTTGGCAGGTATGGTGAGGTTATAAATCTTTTGCCTGTTAAAGAAAGGAGACTGATCCAATGCAGCACAGACTTTCGCGTGCCACGCTGTCACGACCCAGACGCACACCAGTGCGCAATCATATGGGAGCCGCGCTGAGCGCACCTCCAAGCGCGTCTCGCTGCCGGCGACGGCCGGGTATGGGCCCGACGCTCCAGCGCCATCCATTTTCAGGGCTAGTTGATTCGGCAGGTGGGTTGTTACACACTCCTTAGCGGGTTCCGACTTCCATGGCCACCGTCCTGCTCTCTATATCAACCAGGGTGAGCCCCACCCCTTTCGTGAGCGCACTGCGCGCGGAGTGACCCCTGTTACGCGCCCCCGGCAACAGGGGTGGCGGGCAGGTAAGCTGCGCGGGCGGAGCGCGCGGAGTGACCCATGTTACGAGCCACCGGCCACGGGGGTGGCGGGCAGGTAAGCTGCTTACCTGCTGCGCGTGACGCCGGCCGCGGCGAAGGCGGACGAGGCGGGGTGTCGGTGCGGTGGGCGCGGTAGTGACCCTGGACGTGCGTTGGGCCCTTCTCGCGGATCGCCTCAGCTACGGCTCCCGGTGGGGCCCTCTCGGGGGAAGGGGCCTCGGTCCCGGACCACGGCGAGGCGTCCCTTCTCCGCTCCGTAAAAGTGTCCATCTCTTTTCTTTTTTTTTCTTCTGTTGTGGCATATGCTGCAGGTGCCTGCTCGTTTTTCGTATGTGGGTAACAACATTTAACTATGTATATATATTTACCAATTGGTTTAACTGCCACCCGCAAAAAAAAAAAAAAAAAAAAAAAAAAAAAAAAAATCTAATTAATCCGCCCGACCCGACCCGCGCGCGGATAAAATCTTATTTTTTTTAATTTCATCCGCCCGATCCGCGGATAATCCGCGGACTCCGCGGTTGTGTCCGCAAACCGCGCATCTCTAGTCCACATAAATAAACATTCACAAAGTGCCAAAAACTTAAAAGTGTCCACCACTCAACTTAAATAGTCGTAATTGTCAATAAGATACTGGCGGGTGAAAGGCAGGAGTCAAGTCGCTGCAAGGAAACACGAAAACGGAAGTGTCTCCAAAATAAAAGCACAAGACAGGAAGTAAAACACTAAACACAGGAAAACACCAAGAAACTCAAAAGATCTGGTGTAACATTGACGTACTTCACACAAAAAGTCATATTTTCTCAAAAATGAGGTTAATCATTTTTTTGTGGGGGTCGTTCTGTATTTTCTGAGCGTGTTCGCTGCATGAATATAGCAGGGAGGCTTCAAATAACACAAAACTAGGGATGTCCGATAATGGCTTTTTGCCGATATCCGATATTGTCCAACTCTTTAATTACCGATACCGATATCGACCGATACCGATATATACAGTCGTGGAATTAACACATTATTATGCCTAATTTGGACAACCAGGTATGGTGAAGATAAGGTCCTTTTTTTTTTTAATTAATAAAATAAAATAAGATAAATAAATTAAAAACATTTTCTTGAATAAAAAAAGAAAGTAAAACAATATAAAAAACAGTTACATAGAAACTAGCAATGAATGAAAATGAGTAAAATGAAGTGTTAAAGGTTAGTACTATTAGTGGAGCAGCAGCACGCACAATCATGTGTGCTTACGGCATACTTGCCAACCCTCCCGGATTTTCCGGGAGACTCCCGAAATTCAGCGCCTCTCCCGAAAACCTCCCCGGGACAAATTTTCTCCCGAAAAACTCCCGAAATTCAGGCGGACCTGAGTGACGTGTTGACAACACACAACAACAGTGTCTACCGTAAAGCAGTTCGTCTGCCGTAAACAGCAATGTTGTGACACTTTTGAACAGGACAATACTGCCATCTACTGTACATGCATATGTGACCCACCCGTAATGTGTCACATTTTTGTGTTGATTTATTTATTTTCATTTTGTGGTTTGAATTCGTTTTTTGGAGCTGTCATTACACATTTATCAGTATTCACATTGGTCAGTAGGGGGCAGTAGGGCGTTTCTTCCCAATTGAATGCTATCACCTGCAGACCGGAAGTGTCTTGTCATTCTGACGAGCGCGACCAGTCTGTGAACAATTGAAACGTCCTGTGTGCTTTTTTCCTCCTGTATAACAGGTTAGTTTTGGTGAATCAACTCACTGAATAATATCCATGTGATCTTTATAAGTTTAAGTACACATTCTGATGGTGGAGCCTAACTCTAAAGTGTTTGTGAGTTGTAGTCTGTAAATGAACATTGAAATTCAAGTATTTATTTTATTTATATATATATATATATATATATATATATATATTAGAGATGCGCGGTTTGCGGGCACAACCGCGGAGTCCGCGGATTATCCGCGGATCGGGCGGATGAAATTTAAAAAAAATTAGATTTTATCCGCGGGTCGGGTCGGGCGGTTGAAATAAAAAAAAATTAGATTTTAAATAGATTCAGGCGGGTGGCAGTTAAACCAATTGGTAAATATATATACATAGTTAAATGTTGTTACCCACATACGAAAAACAAGCAGGCACCTGCAGCATATGCCACAACAGAAGAAAAAAAAAAAAAAGAGATGGACACCTTTACGGAGCGGAGAAGGGACGCCTCGCCGGGGTCCGGGACCGAGGCCCCTTCCCCCGAGAGGGCCCCACCGGGAGCCGTAGCTGAGGCGATCCGCGAGAAGGGCCCGACGCACGTCCAGGGTCACCACCGCGCCCACCGCACCGACACCCCGCCTCGTCCGCCTTCGCCGCGGCCGGCGTCACGCGCAGCAGGTAAGCAGCTTACCTGCCCGCCACCCCCGTGGCCGGGGGCTCGTAACAGGGGTCACTCCGCGCGCTCCGCCCGCGCAGCTTACCTGCCCGCCACCCCTGTTGCCGGGGGCGCGTAACAGGGGTCACTCCGGGCGCAGTGCGCTCACGAAAGTGGTGGGGCTCACCCTGGTTGATATAGACAGCAGGACGGTGGCCATGAAAGTCGGAACCCGCTAAGGAGTGTGTAACAACCCACCTGCCGAATCAACTAGCCCTGAAAATGGATGGCGCTGGAGCGTCGGGCCCATACCCGGCCGTCGCCGGCAGCGAGACGCGCTTGGAGGTACGCTCAGCGCGGCTCCCATATGATTGCGCACTGGTGTGCGTCTGGGTCGTGACAGCGTGGCACGCGAATGTCTGTGCTGCATTGGATCAGTCTCCGTTCTTTAACAGGCAAAAGCTTTATAACCTCACTAATGCCTTGCAGCGTCTATATTAGATATATAACAACGGGCAGGTGCGGGCGGGTGCGGTTCTGATCAAATGTTACATCGGGTGGATGGCGGATGGTTGACGACTTTCTGATGCGGTTGCGGATGAAATAATTGTCTATCCGCGCATCTCTAATATATATATATATATATATATATATATATATATATATATATAGCTAGAATTCACTGAAAGTCAAGTATTTCTTATATATATATATATATATATATATATATATATATATATCTTAACCACGCCCCCAACCACGCCCCCCGCCCCACCCCCGACCACGCCCCCGCCCCCACCTCCCGAAATCGGAGGTCTCAAGGTTGGCAAGTATGGCTTACGGACTGTATCCCTTGCAGACTGTATTGATATATATTGATATATAATGTAGGAACCACAATATTAATAACAGAAAGAAACAACCCTTTTGTGTGAATGAGTGTAAATGGGGGAGGGTTTTTTTGGGGGTTGGTGCACTAATTGTAAGTGTATCTTGTGTTTTTTATGTTGATTTAATAAAATTTTAAAAAAAAAACGATACCGATAATTTAAAAAAAAAAACGATACCGATAATGTCCGATGTTACATTTTAAAGCATTTATCGGCCGATAATATCGGACATCTCTACACAAAACATTATACTTTGACCAAATAAAAGCATGTTTTATTGTTAGTTCGTCAGCTGGAGTAAGTTGAAATCTATATTTAGACTTTTATTATTTTGGAATGTTTCGCCAGGAAAACAGTGTCAGAACGTCCTTGATGGTTTAACACAATACTGCCATCTAATGAACTGTAATATACAGGTAAAAGCCAGTAAATTAGAATATTTGGAAAAACTTGATTTATTTCAGTAATTGCATTCAAAAGGTGTAACTTGTACATTATATTTATTCATTGCACACAGACTGATGCATTCAAATGTTTATTTCATTTAATTTTGATGATTTGAAGTGGCAACAAATGAAAATCCAAAATTCCGTGTGTCACAAAATTAGAATATTGTGTAAGGGTTAAATTTTGAAGACACCTGGTGCCACAAACTAATCAGCTGATTAACTCAAAACACCTGCAAAGGGCTTTAAATGGTCTCTCAGTCCAGTTCTGAAGCCTACACAAACATGGGGAAGACTTCAGATTTGACAGCTGTCCAAAAGGCAACCATCGACACATTGCACAAGGAGGGAAAGACACAAAAGGTTATTGCTGAAGAGGCTGGCTGTTCTCAGAGCTCTGTGTCCAAACACATTAATGGAGAGGCAAAGGGAAGGAAAAACTGTGGTCAGAAAAAGTAAAAACTGTGGTCAGAAAAAGTGTACAAGCGATAGGGATCACCGCGCCCTGGTCAAGATTGTGAAAAAAACCCCATTCAGAAATGTGGGGGAGATTCAGAAGGAGTGGACAGCTGCTGGAGTCAGTGCTTCAAGATCCACCACCAAGAGACGCTTGAAAGACATGGGTTTCAACTGCCGCATACCTCGTGTCAAGCCACTGTTGACCAAGAAACAGCGCGAAAAGCGTCTCACCTGGGCTAAGGAAAAAAAGAGCTGGACTGCTGCTGAGTGGTCCAAAGTCATGTTTTCTGACGAAAGCAAATTTTGCATTTCCTTTGGAAATCGAGGTCCCAGAGTCTGGAGGAAGACAGGAGAGGCACAGGATCCACGTTGCCTGAAGTCTAGTGTAAAGTTTCCACCATCAGTGATGGTTTGGGGTGCCATGTCATCTGCTGGTGTCGGTCCACTCTGTTTCCTGAGATCCAGGGTCAACGCAGCCGTCTACCAGCAAGTTTTAGAGCACTTCATGCTTCCTGCTGCTGACCTGCTCTATGGAGATGGAGATTTCAAGTTCCAACAGGACTTGGCGCCTGCACACAGCGCAAAATCTACCCGTGCCTGGTTTACGGACCATGGTATTTCTGTTCTAAATTGGCCCGCCAACTCCCCTGACCTTAGCCCCATAGAAAATCTGTGGGGTATTGTGAAAAGGAAGATGCAGAATGCCAGACCCAAAAACGCAGAAGAGTTGAAGGCCACTATCAGAGCAACCTGGTCTCTCATAACACCTGAGCAGTGCCAGAAACTCATCGACTCCATGCCACGCCGCATTAACGCAGTAATTGAGGCAAAAGGAGCTCCAACCAAGTATTGAGTATTGTACATGCTCATATTTTTCATTTTCATACTTTTCAGTTGGCCAACATTTCTAAAAATCCCTTTTTTGTATTAGCCTTAAGTAATATTCTAATTTTGTGACACACGGAATTTGGGATTTTCATTTGTTGCCACTTTAAATCATCAAAATTAAATGAAATAAACATTTGAATGCATCAGTCTGTGTGCAATGAATAAATATAATGTACAAGTTACACCTTTTGAATGCAATTACTGAAATAAATCAAGTTTTTCAAAATATTCTAATTTACTGGCTTTTACCTGTATAATACTTGCAAATGAGACTCAGAAGTGAGAGAAAACAAGACACAACAACTGGACAGAACATGTATTATTATTAAGTCAGTGCTAAATGTTGGATAAATAAGACATATTTAAACAATTCAAATGTATTCCCACATGAACACAAACTGACACCGTTGAGTACCAGTATTCATCGGGAATTGGCAACAATGCACATTATAAAAGGTTTCAGTTGTAAGTTTTGACGACTTTTCCACTGATTTGTGAAGATGAAGTGAAATAAATGTGTGACTCTTGCAGGGAAGCCGCCAGGCAGTGTCGTCGGAAGAAGAAGGAGTACGTTAAATGTCTGGAGAACCGTGTGGCGGTGCTGGAGAATCAGAACCAGACTCTGATGGAGGAGCTCAAAGCCGTGAAAGACATTTACCAACAAAAAGGTTGAAGGAATGTGTTTCCTTCCAATGTTGGAAGATAGGAAGACAAAAGGAGGAACATTTCCATTTGTGTCGTGAGCAGTTCTTACACTCATGTAAACATTACACGGCCCACTTCCTGTTGGTAAACAGACTCTATCCATCCAAAGACAAGGTCCATGGTCATGTGACTAAGTTGGACCGAGGGATGATGTTCGAAACCGATTCTCTCGGTTGTTGGATAAGAAAAGAACCGATTCCATGGACTCGAATCCCTTTTTGAGAACCGGTTCCCGTTATCGAGGCCACTATAGTAAAGAAAAAGAGTAGGTTCTGTATTCGAATCCCAATTGGGCAATGTTATGCCCATTTGATTGTAGACTCTTACTGACACCTTGTGGCGATATGAAAATACTACGCGTCAATAGTTTGGGCACTTCCGGGTTGGCGACGAGAAGTAGACAAGTTGTGTTAGCTCTTACAAGCCTTGGAAAAGATAAAGTCTGTAAGTAAACTGTTTAACTTGTTTATGTAAGTCAATATTAAGGTGGAAAGTGGTTAAGTTTGATAGTAAGATGTTTATTGAAAAAACGATTTTTGTGCACTGTTTCAATGGATGTTTTTGAGGACTTAAAATGGCAAAATCGAAATAGTTTCAACACTCAGAAGTATTCGTTTGATAATAGTACTGTATATTTGTGTGAAGCTAATATTTACATATAGTGTATTACATTTCAGTATGTTCATTGAATCACATAGCTTATACAATTGTCATTGTGTGTATTTCAGTTTAAAAAAAATAAATAAATAACAGTCCAGTGCAAGACAAAAGTAAAGATAGGAAAAGACAAAGCAAGATCAACAACAATAAAGAGCCTAAATGGATGAATCTGCTTTGGAACTTTATTAGACGTCTTGGATTGTTTGTTAGCTGTCTGCCTGTGGTGTGTAGTTAGTATGTTCCAATAGCAGCAGAAGTGCACTTTTTGGAGAGCTGTATTATTTTCAGTTTTGTGCCCAAGGGACTGATTTTATTTAACACTATATTATTATTTATACACCTATAGTGATCACAGAGACAGGTTGTTTTTGTGTTACTGTATATATTTGTTTTTCTGAAAAATCCCACTTAAAATACTTTGGGTAACAACAGTCAATATTTATTTTTTTTTATTTTTTTTAGTATGGGTAACAGTCAATATTTATTTCAGTTTAAAAAAATAAAAATAACAGTCCAGTGCAAGACAAAAGTAAAGATAGGAAAAGACAAAGCAAGATCAACAACAATAAAGAGCCTAAATGGATGAATCTGCTTTGGAACTTTATTAGACGTCTTGGATTGTTTGTTAGCTGTCTGCCTGTGTGTGTAGTTAGTATGTTCCAATAGCAACAGGAGTGCACTTTTTGGAGAGCTGTATTATTTTCAGTTTTGTGCCCAAGGGACTGATTTTATTTAACACTATATCATTATTTATACACCTATAGTGATCACAGAGACCGGTTGTTTTTGTGTTACTGTATATATTTGTTTTTCTGAAAAATCCCACTTAATATACTTTGGGTAACAACAGTCAATATTTATTTTTTTTATTTTTTTTAGTGGGGTAACAGTCAATATTTATTTCAGTTTAAAAAAATAAAAATAACAGTCCAGTGCAAGACAAAAGTAAAGATAGGAAAAGACAAAGCAAGATCAACAACAATAAAGAGCCTAAATGGATGAATCTGCTTTGGAACTTTATTAGACGTCTTGGATTGTTTGTTAGCTGTCTGCCTGTGTGTGTAGTTAGTATGTTCCAATAGCAGCAGGAGTGCACTTTTTGGAGAGCTGTATTATTTTCAGTTTTGTGCCCAAGGGACTGATTTTATTTAACACTATATTATTATTTATACACCTATAGTGATCACAGAGACAGGTTGTTTTTGTGTTACTGTATATATTTGTTTTTCTGAAAAATCCCACATAATATACTTTGGGTAACAACAGTCAATGTTTATTTTTTTTATTTTTTTTAGTATGGTTAACAGTCAATATTTATTTCAGTTTAAAAAAATAAAAATAACAGTCCAGTGCAAGACAAAAGTAAAGATAGGAAAAGACAAAGCAAGATCAACAACAATAAAGAGCCTAAATGGATGAATCTGCTTTGGAACTTTATTAGACGTCTTGGATTGTTTGTTAGCTGTCTGCCTGTGTGTGTAGCTAGTATGTTCCAATAGCAGCAGAAGTGCACTTTTTGGAGAGCTGTATTATTTTCAGTTTTGTGCCCAAGGGACTGATTTTATTTAACACTATATTATTATTTATACACCTATAGTGATCACAGAGACAGGTTGTTTTTGTCTTACTGTATTTTTTTGTTTTTCTGAAAAATCCCACATAATATACTTTGGGTAACAACAGTCAATATTTATTTATTTTTTTTTTTTTTAGTGGGGTAACAGTCAATATTTATTTCAGTTTAAAAAAATAAAAATAACAGTCCAGTGCAAGACAAAAGTAAAGATAGGAAAAGACAAAGCAAGATCAACAACAATAAAGAGCCTAAATGGATGAATCTGCTTTGGAACTTTATTAGACGTCTTGGATTGTTTGTTAGCTGTCTGCCTGTGTGTGTAGTTAGTATGTTCCAATAGCAGCAGAAGTGCACTTTTTGGAGAGCTGTGTTATTTTCAGTTTTGTGCCCAAGGGACTGATTTTATTTAACACTATATTATTATTTATACACCTATAGTGATCACAGAGACAGGTTGTTTTTGTGTTACTGTATATATTTGTTTTTCTGAAAAATCCCACTTAAAATACTTTGGGTAACAACAGTCAATATTTATTTTTTTTATTTTTTTTAGTATGGGTAACAGTCAATATTTATTTCAGTTTAAAAAAATAAAAATAACAGTCCAGTGCAAGACAAAAGTAAAGATAGGAAAAGACAAAGCAAGATCAACAACAATAAAGAGCCTAAATGGATGAATCTGCTTTGGAACTTTATTAGACGTCTTGGATTGTTTGTTAGCTGTCTGCCTGTGTGTGTAGTTAGTATGTTCCAATAGCAGCAGAAGTGCACTTTTTGGAGAGCTGTATTATTTTCAGTTTTGTGCCCAAGGGACTGATTTTATTTAACACTATATTATTATTTATACACCTATAGTGATCACAGAGACAGGTTGTTTTTGTGTTACTGTATTTTTTTGTTTTTCTGAAAAATCCCACATAATATACTTTGGGTAACAACAGTCAATATTTATTTATTTTATTTTTTAGGGGGGGTAACTGTCACGTTCAAACACTGAGGACATCTGTTAAACAAGACAAAAGGCAAGGAATCAAACAGAGACAGAATTCAATTTGGACTCAATTGAGGAGAGACATGGCCACTGCACTCTCTGTACAGTCCTGCACCACGCTCTGACGAAGAAGGTTTTCGTCACCTCCTTTATTCAGATGTTCAATGTTCACGCACCAACACATGTCACAGCAGGAATGGTAAGTGTGTAAAAAGAGTCATTGTTTTCGGTCGCTTTGAAGTCCAAGAAGAGGATTTCTCGGGCTTGGGCTCTTCCTGGATCCAGCTGGGGCAGGTGTTGGAGGACAATGGATAACCCCTCCCGTCTCCTGACCACAGTGACTTCAAGAGGGCAGCGGGTCGTAAACAGCGTTGACCTCGGTCACCAAACAGTTGGAAGAGAGTTTGTGAAATACTTCAGAGAGAGTTCGTTTAACACTTCAAAGAGAGTTCCTCTGGAAGTTGAGCAGATCCTGCCATCTGTCCGTGTTGAAATCACAGTGGCGTTTTACGAGCCTTCTTCCTCTTGTTAGGCCTCGAAAGACAGCATTCATAATACAACGTTTCTTTTGTGATAACTTACAAACAATTATTCCAACAGTAACAGTCAATATTTATTTATTTATTTTATTTTATTTTTTTCTTATAAAATAAAAGTGAGCTTTTGTTAAACCAAATATTGTGTTTTTTTTCCATATACAACAACCTATCTGGATTCGATGTGAGAGTCGATAAGGAATCGGTTTGATAAGAGGATTCGATAATGGGCTCGAACTCGATCATTTCTTATCAAACATCATCCCTAGTTGGACCATGAAGAGAAACCAATCCCTTCCACACTTCTTATACGTTTCTGTCATTTGAACACTTTTTGAACAGCATTAAACCGAGTGTTGACGCATTTTATCTCTGCCATAGATGAGTTTGTTCAGTTGAAATGTCCAATATCGCTGATATCACCAGGGATCGCTTTTATTGCGAGTGTTTTTATTGTGAGAAATAAAACTCCCGCTGCATTTATTACTCATCTTCCCGAGAGAACCGGCAGGTTCGTATTATTTATTTGGCAGCAACACCCTGCTTCTTCTCGGGTATAATGCAAGTTAGTTGATGCATTTAATATTGTGTTACAGTAATACTCTTAAGACAAGGGTGTCCAAAACCACGGCCCATGGGTCAAGCGTGGGCCGCTGACGTCTGCAATTTGGCCCGAGAAATGTTGTGAGTTTAAAAATCCATTTTACCCGCAGTCTTCACTTTGATAGTCCCAACTAATGATGGGTCCGGGCAGGGCCGGCCCGTGGCATAGGCCGTATAGGCAAATGCTAAGGGCGCCGTCCATCAGGGGGCGCCACGCCAGTGCCACAAATGTTGGAGAAAAAAAAAAAGAAAAAAAAAAAGTTGGTACTATTATTTCTAAATACAAAAAATAATCCCACGTTAATTAAAATGCAAAGTAAAGCCTATTTAATAGAAATATTAGTTGTTACAACATTACGCCCCCCCCCCCCCCTAATTTGTCGTATATTGTTCATACAGCTGTAGCTCAATTTAATGTTGTTCTTGTTGAATACTTTTCTTAGGGTGTTGCCTTTGGGAAAGTGTTTGTCAATCAGAGTGAGGAATTTGTGGCCAATGTTAGTTGAGACTCAACTAACATTATCTCAAACCACAACAAAGCAATTGCAAATGAGCCGTCGGCCCCCGGACAGAGCGACCCCAAAACCAACAAAGGCTGCAACTGCCGCAAGAAACCTGATTGCCCTCTCAACGGGGGGTGCGTACAAACATCAGTTGTTTACCAATCTAAGGTAACACGCAAGGACATTAACACATCCGACACATATGTAGGATTAACCGAGGGAGAGTTCAAAACCAGATGGAACAATCGCAAGGCTTCTTTTAGGAACCAAAACCTGCGGAATACCACAGAACTCAGCAAACACATTTGGGACCTCAAAGACAATAATGTTGAATATTCAATAACATGGCAAATTCTTGCATCCAGCACACCTTACAATAGTGGTAATAAAAGATGCAACCTATGCTTGAAAGAGAAACTGTTTATTATTTACCGTCCAGACCTGTCATCCCTCAACAAGCGCAGCGAGATTGTAACAGCATGCCGCCACAGACGGAAACACCTCCTAGGTAACACATGAGCCAATCACCACGCCCCTAGGCCAGCCTGTACCCACCCACTCTGTGCCCTATATAAACCATGGTATGTGAATGCTCCCATTAAAATCTCCTGATGATTGAGGGAACCCCTCATGAAACAGGCCTGTAGAGATGAAGAAGTCTTGTGATTTTTTCCCCCACACATACATATATATATATATATATATATATATATATATTATATTATATTATATTATATATTACTTTACATGCAGTTGGCTTTTGGCCCCCAGCAAATTTTTTTTAGCCTCATGTGGCCCCCAAGTCAAAGTTTGGACACACCTGTGTTAAATCATAACGTGGTAAAACAGCGCGTGTTGCTGGAATGAGATGGTATGTGCAGGCTGTTTTATGAGGAATGCCATAAGATGCACGTTCTATAAAAAAAAAAAGTTCATGGTTTGTATTTTACAACCGTAACAACATTCTTTAACCATCACAATCCCAAACTACAGTTACATGTGGCATTTTATCAGGGCCGGCCCGTGGCATAGGCCGTATAGGCAAATGCTAAGGGCGCCGTCCATCAGGGGGCGCCACGCCAGTGCCACAAATGTTGGAGAAAAAAAAAAAAAAAAGTTGGTACTATTATTTCTAAATACAAAAAATAATCCCACGTTAATTAAAATGCAAAGTAAAGCCTATATAATAGAAATATTATTTGTTACAACATTACGCCCCCCCCCCTCCCTTCCCGTATCATGACTCTTTTTGGACGTCACCACATCAAAAAATCAACACAAGATGTCAAAACGGCCAAAACTGTCAGGTGCCCAGGGAAGAAATAAGAGAAAAGAAGAGGAGGAGAAACGAGAAAAGACAGAGTTAGCAGGTAGGTAACGTTAGCCTACATGAAATTATTTGTCTGTTACAGAATGTGATAAGCTAATGTTACATGATTCGGCAATTGCCAATCAATAAATAGCGAGTTCCGTTTTAACGTCGGGTTAATATTGTGGAGGGGGCTAAATTGTTATGGAAAATAATAATGTAACGTTAGGTAATTACAGTACTCCCACCTTACATTCCTCAGGGACATTTGTATTAGATCTTTTAAGCAGGTGTTTTTTGTTTACATTGTTATTGCCTTCTGGTTAGCTAATGTTTGCCCTGCAGGTAATAGTCACTTTTCCACCCCTTTATATATTAGGTATAGTTGTAAGCCTAGTTGTTAAAGTGCACATCATTAATGTAAATTAAGCAATATGTATGTAAAAAATATTGTATTTCATATATTCATTTTTTTATTTTTTGCATTCATTTATTTATTCATATTTTTTTTATCTTGTTAACTATTCTGATTGTTAATTTGCTTTCTTTAAGTAAAAAAAAAAGGTCAAAGACAAAGCTATTCGGTTTCTTGTGAGTATATACACTTCACTGCCGATGTGGGGGGGCGCCACCTAAAATCTTGCCTAGGGCGCCAGATTGGTTAGGGCCGGGCCTGTACATATATATATATATATATATATATATATATGTATGTGTGGGAAAAAAATCACAAGACTATTTCATCTCTACAGGCCTGTTTCATGAGGGGGGGTACCCTCAATCGTCAGGAGATTTTAATGGGAGCATTCGCATACCATGGTTTATATAGGGCACAGAGTGGGTGGGTACAGGCTGGCCTAGGGGCGTGGTGATTGGCTCATGTGTTACCTAGGAGGTGTTTCCGTCTATGGCGGCATGTTGTTACAATTTCGCTGCGCTTGTTGAGGGATGACAGGTCTGGACGGTAAATAATAAACAGTTTCTCTTTCAAGCATAGGTTGCATCTTTTATTACCACTATTGTAAGGTGTGCTGGATGCAAGAATTTGCCATGTTTTTGAATATTCAACATTATTGTCTTTGAGGTCCCAAATGTGTTTGCTGAGTTCTGTGGTATTTCGCAGGTTTTTGTTCCTGAAAGAAGCCTTGTGATTGTTCCATCTGGTTTTGAATTCTCCCTCGGTTAATCCTACATATGTGTCGGATGTGTTAATGTCCTTGCGTATTACCTTAGATTGGTAGACAACTGATGTTTGTAAGCACCCCCCGTTGAGAGGGCAATCAGGTTTCTTGCGGCAGTTGCAGCCTTTGTTGGTTTTGGGGTCGCTCTGTCCGGGGGCCGACGGCTCATTTGCAATTGTTTTGTTGTGGTTTGAGATAATTTGTCGTATATTGTTCATACAGCTGTAGCTCAATTTAATGTTGTTCTTGTTGAATACTTTTCTTAGGCTGTTGCCTTTGGGAAAGTGTTTGTCAATCAGACTGAGGAATTTGTGTCCAATGTTAGTTGAGACGTTTTTGCTGTATGGGGGGTTGTACCAGATGATGTCGTTCCGTTTTCTGTTCTTTTTTGGCTGGTTTCCTGGCGTGGGTTCATAGGTGAGGGTGAAATTGTATCGGCTTTCATCAAGGGCTTTTTGGTACGGGGGGGTTGCTTGGTCAAATTCAGCTTTGCTAGATGACAGCATCGATAGCCTTTTATTGATTCCGGTAGGTATTCTTTTCGTGGTGGTGGGTGGGTGGTTGCTGTCATGGTGCACGTATTGGAGTGTTGTGTTGGGTTTCGTGAATGGTTGGTAGCTGTTATTTCTCAGGTTGAAAGTGACGTCGAGGAAGTTGACGGTTTGCTTGTTGGCTTCAATCGTGATCCGTAGGCCGTTCTCTTTGAAAATTTGGCATATGCGCTTCTTGGTATTCTCGCTGCTCCTTGCAATGCAACATTTGACGTCACTATGGGAAGTTTTGACGGAGCAGAAACGTGTGAACTCGTTGGGAGTTTCCTCCTCTCCCAGCTCGCCAGCCTCAATCTGAACCTTGGTATTTACCGTGATGACGGACTGGCAGTGTGTCGCGCCTCGCCATATATATATATATATATATATATATATATATATATATATATATATATATATATATATATATTATATTATATTATATATTACTTTACATGCAGTTGGCTTTTGGCCCCCAGCAAATTTTTTTAGCCTCATGTGGCCCCCAAGTCAAAGTTTGGACACACCTGTGTTAAATCATAAAGTGGTAAAACAGCGCGTGTTGCTGGAATGAGATGGTATGTGCAGGCTGTTTTATGAGGAATGCCATAAGATGCACGTTCTATAAAAAAAAAAAGTTTATGGTTTGTATTTTACAACCGTAACAACATTCTTTAACCATCACAATCCCAAACTACAGTTACAAGTGGCATTTTATAGACCACCTGCTTTTATGGGCGGAGTCTATTTGAAATATCCGCGGGTGGGGGCGGGGCCTAAGACCGCTGAAAAGACCCTTTCGCAACGGAGTGTGCAATGGTTGAAGGAGGGGGGAAACTCGATTCATTTAACTGACGCGAGTCAAATGAGTCACTCACAGAGGAACCGGTCGAATCCCTCCACACAGCGTGCATGCGCGGAATCTCACACAATTGCGCCTTATTAACAGTCACATGCTCGTACAGCACGGGGCAGAGTAAGTTCACGGGTTCACGGCGACGGGTACCGATTCAGTAAAACACTCGTTTCTTTGTGTCGACTCGTTCATGACTTGCCCGTCTCCAGTGGCGAAGGAGGGGGGGGGGGGACATCCCGGATGCATCGGCAACACAGCGGCGGAGGAAGCGACTGCTGCCCGCAGTTATTAGTGACAATGTAGCCTTCGAAAAGAGCGATAAAACGAGTAAAAGTAGCGGGTGTTGCTATTCATCCGGGCCGCCGTTCCGTGCTAAAATGTTTTGGTGAAGTAAGGTCCGGAAAAACAAGACCCCTGGGGAGGAAGCGAAGTGTGTTCCATGGAGGCTGATATCTGCCGGGTTGGGCTCCACTTCACCCCGGCTAGCTCCACTTAGCATCTTAGCCGCCTTCCAATGGCTCCCAGTCCCCGGTTAAGCGTATCCTAGGCCGGGGGTGGGGGGGAAAAAGGGCGTGTAACGCGAGCGGATAACGGGGTCGCTTTGTAGCTCGTTACCGCCCCAGCCTTTCCTCGCTCTGCGCCCCGGGCAACATTTCAGGGTTTTATCCCGCCGTTATCGTCGTTAATCAGCATGGGGAACGCACCGTCCTGCTGCGTGGCGTCCAGCCCCAAGCACCGGCGGAACAACCACTCCAGGCTGGAGACGTACCGGCCGGAGCCCGAGCTGAGCCGGGAGGACACGGGCTGTAACCTCCAGCACATCAGCGACAGAGAGAATTTGGACGGTAGGAAAACCACACTTCCTCTTTAATGTTGCATAGATTATTATTATTATTATTATTATTATTAATATTATTAATAACACTTTTAACATTTGTGCAAAGTAAGGGTGGATCGATCACATCGATTGCCGGGGTAATATCGAATCGACTGCTGGTTTTCAGTCTTTACAAAAATTGGTGTGTTTTTGTTGTGTTGTTTACCTGTCAAGGTGTGCATTTGGGAAACAACGGACGGGAAGCGAAAAGGGACATTCTAATTGTTTGAAAATTTAAATTTAAAACATGTGTAATAAGAAGAAATAAGGATAAACAGTAGTTTTTTTTGCCTGTCTGTGGCGACATAATTTGTATTATTATTAGTATTATTATTATTATTAACACTACCGTATTTTCCGCACCATAAGCCGCCCTGGGTTATAAGCCGCGCCTTCAATGAACGGCATATTTCAAAACTTTGTCCACCTATAAGCCGCCCCGTGTTATAAGCCGCATCTAACTGCGCTAAAGGAATGTCAAAAAAACAGTCAGATAGGTCAGTCAAACTTTAATAATATATTAAAAACCAGCGTGATGTGGGCGCGCATGGAGTCGTATATCAACATGGACGGAGCTGCGTGAAAAAAGCCACCCGGCCTCTTCGCGTAAACTTCCCTTAACCACTCGCTCATCTTTTCTTCATCCATCCATCCCTTCGAGTTAGCTTTTATGATGACGCCGGCTGGAAAGGTCTCTTTTGGCAAGGTCTTCCTTTTGAATATCACCATGGGTGGAAGTTTCTGGCCATTAGCATGGCAAGCTAGAACCACAGTGAAGGATGACTTCTCATTCCCTGTGGTGCGAATATTCACCGTACGTGCTCCCGTTGTATCCACAGTGCGGTTCACAGGAATATCAAAAGTCAGTGGAACCTCGTCCATGTTGATAATGTTCTCTGGCCGGATCTTTTTTTCAGCTATCTTGTTTTTACAATATGCACGGAAAGTAGCCAGCTTTTCTTGAAAGTCTTTAGGCAGTTGCTGTGAAATAGTAGTCCGTGTGCGGATGGAGAGATTGCGTCTTTTCATGAACCGGAAACCTGTCGCTTAGTAGGAGCCATTTTGTGGTCTTTACAGATGTAAACACACAAAGGAAATGAAACGTAATATCCGCGCGCTTCTTCTTCTTCTATGGGGGCGGGTGGTTGCTTACAGTAGAAGAAGAAGCGCTTCCTGTTCTATGGGGGCGGGTGCTTACCTTGGCGGTTGCTTGCGTAGAAGAAGAAGCACTTCCTCTTCTACGGGGAAAAAAGATGGCGGCTGTTTACCGTAGTTGCGAGACCGAAACTTTATGAAAATGAATCTTAATAATAATCCATATATAAAGCGCACCGGGTTATAAGCCGCACTGTCAGCTTTTGAGTAAATTTGTGGTTTTTAGGTGCGGCTAATAGTGCGGAAAATACGGTATTAACATTTGTGCAAAGTAAGGGGAGTAAACAATGTAGGAGTCTAACTTTCACATACTCCTAATATACATTTATATTAATTTGATACACATTATATTAATATAATATGTACTATTGACTTTGTTGTGCTCAAACAACTGTATGCAATAAAAGAGCATGAGGAACTTGTTTGAATATTGCGTTGAAATTGTTAAGAACTCATAAATGAATAGAAAAATGTACATATAATACATGTGATCATGTCTGTATTAAAATAATAACTCATCATAAATGTCATGAACAATGCATAATTAATACATGTGATCGTGTCTGTATTAGACTAATAACTCATAAATGTCATGAAAAGTAGTTAAATTAATAGCATTGCATTAACTTATATGACACAATCCAAACAACTTTCCTAGTCATGGTGCAAAAAATAAATAAAAAATGCAACTAACTTATTATTAATAACACTTTTAACATTTGTGCAAAGTAAGGGTGGATCGATCACATCGATTGCCGGGGTAATATCGAATCGACTGCTGGTTTTCAGTCTTTACAAAAATTGGTGTGTTTTTGTTGTGTTGTTTACCTGTCAAGGTGTGCATTTGGGAAACAACGGACGGGAAGCGAAAATGGACATTCTAATTGTTTGAAAATTTAAATTTAAAACATGTGTAATAAGAAGGAATAAGGATAAACAGTAGTTTTTTTGCCTGTCTGTGGCGACATAATTTGTATTATTATTATTATTATTATTATTAACACTACCGTATTTTCCGCACCATAAGGCGCCCTGGGTTATAAGCCGCGCCTTCAATGAACGGCATATTTCAAAACTTTGTCCACCTATAAGCCGCCCCGTGTTATAAGCCGCATCTAACTGCGCTAAAGGAATGTCAAAAAAACAGTCAGATAGGTCAGTCAAACTTTAATAATATATTAAAAACCAGCGTGATGTGGGCGCGCATGGAGTCGTATATCAACATGGACGGAGCTGCGTGAAAAAAGCCACCCGGCCTCTTCGCGTAAACTTACCTTAACCACTCGCTCATCTTTTCTTCATCCATCCATCCCTTCGAGTTAGCTTTTATGATGACGCCGGCTGGAAAGGTCTCTTTTGGCAAGGTCTTCCTTTTGAATATCACCATGGGTGGAAGTTTCTGGCCATTAGCATGGCAAGCTAGAACCACAGTGAAGGATGACTTCTCATTCCCTGTGGTGCGAATATTCACCGTACGTGCTCCCGTTGTATCCACAGTGCGGTTCACAGGAATATCAAAAGTCAGTGGAACCTCGTCCATGTTGATAATGTTCTCTGGCCGGATCTTTTTTTCAGCTATCTTGTTTTTACAATATGCACGGAAAGTAGCCAGCTTTTCTTGAAAGTCTTTAGGCAGTTGCTGTGAAATAGTAGTCCGTGTGCGGATGGAGAGATTGCGTCTTTTCATGAACCGGAAACCTGTCGCTTAGTAGGAGCCATTTTGTGGTCTTTACAGATGTAAACACACAAAGGAAATGAAACGTAATATCCGCGCGCTTCTTCTTCTTCTTCTACGCGGGCGGGTGGTTGCTTACAGTAGAAGAAAAAGCGCTTCCTGTTCTATGGGGGCGGGTGCTTACCTTGGCGGTTGCTTGCGTAGAAGAAGAAGCACTTCCTCTTCTACGGGGAAAAAAGATGGCGGCTGTTTACCGTAGTTGCGAGACCGAAACTTTATGAAAATGAATCTTAATAATAATCCATATATAAAGCGCACCGGGTTATAAGCCGCACTGTCAGCTTTTGAGTAAATTTGTGGTTTTTAGGTGCGGCTAATAGTGCGGAAAATACGGTATTAACATTTGTGCAAAGTAAGGGGAGTAAACAATGTAGGAGTCTAACTTTCACATACTCCTAATATACATTTATATTAATTTGATACACATTATATTAATATAATATGTACTATTGACTTTGTTGTGCTCAAACAACTGTATGCAATAAAAGAGCATGAGGAACTAGTTTGAATATTGTGTTGAAATTGTTAAGAACTCATAAATGAATAGAAAAATGTACATATAATACATGTGATCATGTCTGTATTAAAATAATAACTCATCATAAATGTCATGAACAATGCATAATTAATACATGTGATCGTGTCTGTATTAGACTAATAACTCATAAATGTTATGAAAAGTAGTTAAATTAATAGCATTGCATTAACTTATATGAAACAATCCAAACAACCTTCCCTAGTCATGGTGCAAAAAATAAATAAAAAATGCAACTAACTTATTATTATTATTATTATTATTAATAACACTTGAATTGAAAACAGAACATGTAATTTTGTCCTCAAAATTCTACACACAATACCCCATAACGACAATGTAAAAAGATAAAACCATTTTTTATTTATTTATTTTTAGAAATTTCACAGCCTTTGCTCAATACTTAGTTGATGCAACTTTGGCAGAAATGACAGCCTGAAGTTTTTTGAGTATGGTGCCACAAGCTTGGCACACCTATCTTTGGGCAGTTTTCACCCATTCCTCTTTGCAGCACCTCTCAAGCTCCATCAGGTTGGGTGTGAAGCGTTGGTTTTCATCCATGATGTCTCTGTACATTGCTGCATTCATCTTTCCCTCTATCTCCGACTAGTCTCCCAGTTCCTGCCGCTCGAAAAACCTGACGCCTGGCATTTACGCAAACACTTCAATCCGAGAATTTAGTTTCTCATGGTCTGAGAGTCTTTCAGGTGCATTTTGGCAAACTTTTGACTAAGAAATACAGGCCTGATTGGTGTCCTTCTGGAAGGTTCTCCTCTCTCCACAGAGGAACGAACAGAGCGATAAAAATACCAATAGTTTTGGTTATCTACCGTTTCTTGGTTTGCAGGACCGCGCTGCATTTACTACCGTGATAAACTATTTTAATAATAATAATAATAATATATTTTATTTGTAAAAAGCACTTTACATTGAGTAAACAACCTCAAAGTGCTACATTGTATTACAAAAATAAACAAAGAGATAATAAAAAAATAATAAAAATAAAAACTAGAACAGCCTAATAGCTAGAACTAGTATGCATATATCAAAAAAAAAAAGGCTTTATTTTCAATTAGAAGGGTTTTTAAGCCTTTTTTAAAAGCATCCACAGTCTGTGGCGCCCTCAGGTGGTCAGTGTTCCACAGAAAATATACAAAGAATACAAATATATTACTTTTGAAAGGGTATACTTCATACTTGCCAACCCTCCCGGATTTTCCGGGAGACTCCCGAAATTCAGCGCCTCTCCCGAAAACCTCCCCGGGACAAATTTTCTCCCTGAAATCTCCCGAAATTCAGGCGGAGCTGGAGGCCACGCCCCCCTCCAGCTCCATGCGGACCTGAGTGACGTGTTGACAGCCTGTTCACACGTCCGCTTTCCCACAATATAAACGGCTAATGATGGAGGGCGAGTTCTTGGTTTCTTATGTGGGTTTATTGTTAGGCAGTTTCATTAACGTCCTCCCAGCGTGGTAACAACACACAACAACAGCAGTCAAGTTTTCGTCTACTGTAAAGCAGTTCGTCTGCCGTAAACAGCAATGTTGTGACACTCTTAAACAGGACAATACTGCCATCTACTGTACATGCATATGTGACCCACCCATAATGTGTCACATTTTTGTGTTGATTTATTTATTTCATTTTGTGGTTTGAATTCGTTTTTGGAGCTGTCATTACACATTTATCAGTATTCACATTGGTCAGTAGGGGGCAGTAGGGCGTTTCTTCCCAATTGAATGCTATCACCTGCAGACCGGAAGTGTCTTGTCATATTGATGAGCGCGACCAGTCTGTGAACAATTGAAACGTCCTGTGTGCTTTTTCCTCCTGTATAACAGGCTAGTTTTGGTGAATCAACTCACTGAATAATATCCATGTGATCTTTATAAGTTTAAGTACACATTCTGATGGTGGAGCCTAACTCTAAAGTGTTTGTGAGTTGTAGTTTGTATTTGTGAATGAATCCAGTGCACAGCTGCAGTAATCAATACAAAAAAGGCGACGTGAGTGCGCAATGTTTATATAGGAACTTCTGATCCTAATTCAGACTCCCAAATTAGAGCTTCCCGTTTTCTTATTGATTTTATAATGTATATTTGTATAATGTGTGTGTTGTCTGAAATAGTGACAGAGAATAGAACAAGGATGGACAATTCAACCCTTAACTCAACAATGAGTAGATGAGTGTTATGTGTGTGTATATGTGTAAATAAATGAACACTGAAATTCAAGTATTTATTTTATTTATTTATATATATATATATATATATATATATATATATATATATAGATGTAATAAAATATATATATATATAAAGCTAGAATTCACTGAAAGTCAAGTATTTCTTATATATATCTTAACCACGCCCCCAACCACGCCCCCGCCCCACCCCGACCACGCCCCCCACCCCCCACTTGCAATATTATTAGGGCCCGCAATGGCCCATTGCAAAAGGAGTCCTTATGCAATGGGACATAAGGACCTATTGTTATTGTAATGTTTTATTATTCTTTATTCTTCCGCCGCCACAACAAACTGTAATTTGACCCACTTAACATGCTTCAAAACTCACCATATTTGACCCACACATCAGGACCTGCGAAAATTACCTTTTTAAAAAAAAACCGAACCGCACAACTCAAAATTGCGCTCTAGCGCCCCCTAGGAAAAAAAAAAACTAGACTGCCTATATCTCCCACTAGGAAGATCGGAGAGACATGAAACAAAAACCTGTATGTAGGTTTGACTTAGACCTAGTTTTCATAATTGTATATTCTCGGGCAAAAATCAACAGGAAGTTGGCAATTCCCCCTTCAAGACAAAAAAGTACTAAAAACAGTCACTTTTGCCTCTTTGAGCTGTATTTTGACCCCCTTAACATGCTTCAAAACTCACCGAACTGAACGCACACATCAGGACTGGCAAAAATGGCGATCTAATAAAGAAACCTAACCCCAAATTTAAAAATTGCGCTCTACAGCAATTTTTGAATAAAACGGAGAAAAAACTGCTCCTCGGAAGAAAAAAAAAAGACAAAACTGCCTGTAATTCCCACTGGGAAGGTCGGAGAGACATGAAACAAAAACCTCTCCGTAGGTCTCACTTAGACCTACATTTCATAAATTGACAACCCCCAGCAAAAATATACAGGAAGTTTGCTATTCCCCCTTCAACACAACATTTTTGTAAAAACCGGTCACCTTTCTTCAAACATTATCTCCTCTGAGCGCGTTTGTTGTTTCGGCTTCAAACTAACACAGGAGAGAGATTGAACCCTTCTGGTTAAAAGTTGTTGAAAGAGTTGTGATACCTGCTCCGGTTTTGATTTTATGACCCTTCAAAGACCCGCTGCACTGTTGCTGCTGGTTTTTTAAGATGGCTGCTCAAAAGCAGGAAGCACCTACGTGCCCACACAATGCAGACAAGGTAGGTACACTAGACAAAAGTCTTGGGACACTTCAGACTAAAAGTAGACAAAAGTATTGGGACATTTAGGACTAGCACCTGCCAAATACGCGGGCCCGACCAATGCTGCTTGCAGCTTTAATTATATATTATAATTACATCAGCGGTTCATTTCATCCCTCAGGCTGTACTGCATCAACAAGCGACATCCGTGTGTAAAGGATATCACCACATGGGCTCAGGAACACTTGAGAAACCCACTGTCAGTAACTACAGTTGGTCGCTACATCTGTAAGTGCAAGTTAAAACTCTCCTATGCGAGGCGAAAACCGTTTATCAACAACACCCAGGAACGCCGTCGGCTTGGCTGGGCCTGAGCTCATCAAAGATGGACTGATACAAAGTGGAAAAAGTGTTCTGTGGTCTGACGAGTCCACATTTCAAATTGTTTTTGGAAACTGTGGACGTCCAAAGAGGAAAAGAACCATCCGGACTGTTATAGGCGCAAAGTGTAAAAGGCAGCATGTGTGATGGTATGGGGGTGTATTACGGTAGTATATGTTCAGAGAATCTGGAGAAATCACTGCGCGTAAGCGGCAAGGCCGAAAACCAACATTGAATGCCCGTGACCTTCGATCCCTCAGGCGAAAAGCGGCGTGTAAAGGATATCACCACATGGGCTCAGGAACACTTCGGAAAACCACTGTCAGTAACTACAGTTGGTCGCTACATCTGTAAGTGCAAGTTAACACTCTACTATGCAAAATCCAAAGCCATTTATCAACAACACCCAGAATCTCTTCGCAGTAGTGCGGTAGGCATCTTCCTAAAAGATTGACACAAAAGAGCCGTGATTTGTCGGCTATTAGTAAATAATTCCCATCCAATGTGTGTCAAATACTGCTTCAGAGGTGGTACAGCAAACTCTTCACGTCATCAACATTAATAATAAATATAATAACATAATAATAATAAAAGTTCCTACTAGGCCCCGCTCCAATACTACTCCCCTCCTCTCTTTAGTAATCATTGTCCTCCACAAAGGAAGCCAACAAGCTCAGGGGGTTTTCCATTAAAACACACTTACTGGTTAGACTTTTCTCCAGAGGATCAGTTTCCTACAATGTGTACTTTGTGTGCTGTGGGGTTTCACTCATCATGTGTCTATGTGCTCATCATGTGTCTATGTGCTCATGAGTGGCAAATAAAACCATGGGAGGTGAGGAAAGTATCATGGAGGCTTTTTACACTCGGGGTTTCCATCCACACTATAAACATGATTATAGGACATACACACAATAAACATCATTATAGGACACACACTCAATAAACATTATTATAGGACACACACTCAGTAAACATGATTATAGGACATACACACAATAAACATTATTATAGACATACACACGATAAACATTATTATAGGACATACACACAATAAACATTATTATAGGACATACACACAATAAACATCATTAGAGACATACACACGATAAACATTATTATAGGACATACACACAATAAACATTATTATAGGACATACACACAATAAACATGATTATAGGACATACACTCAATAAACATTATTATAGGACATCTACACAATAAACATGATTAGAGACATACACACGATAAACATTATTATAGGACATACACACAATAAACATTATTATAGGACATACACTCAATAAACATTATTATAGGATGCACACACAATAAACATGATTATAGGACATACACTCAATAAACATTATTATAGGACATCTACACAATAAACATGATTATACGACATACACACAATAAACATGATTATAGGACATACACACAATAAACATGATTATAGGACATACACACAATAAACATGATTATAGGACTTACACACAATAAACATGATTATAGGACATACATACAATAAACATGATTATAGGACATACATACAATAAACATTATTATAGGACACACACACAATAAACATTATATGACATACACACAATAAACATGATTATAGGACACACACACACAATAAACATGATTATAGGACACACACTAAATAAACATGATTATAGGACATACACACACAATAAACATGATTATAGGACACACACTAAATAAACATGATTATAGGATATACACACAATAAACATGATTATAGGACACACTCAATAAACATGATCATAGGACATACACACAATAAACATCATTATAGGACATACACTCAATAAACATTATTATAGGACACACACACAATAAACATGATTATAGGACATACACTCAATAAACATCATTATAGGACATATACACAATAAACATTATTATAGACATACACACGATAAACATTATTATAGGACATACACACAATAAACATCACTATAGGACATACACTCAATAAACATTATTATAGGACATACACTCAATAAACATCATTATATGATGCACACACAATAAACATGATTTTAGGACATACACACAATAAACATCATTATAGGACATACACTCAATAAACATTATTATAGGACACACACACAATAAACATGATTATAGGACATACACTCAATAAACATCATTATAGGACATACACACGATAAACATTATTATAGGACATCCACACAATAAACATTATTATAGGACATTCACACAATAAACATTATTATAGGACATCCACACAATAAACATGATTATAGGACAAACACACAATAAACATGATTATAGTACACACACACACACACACACACACACACACACACACACACACACACACACACACACACACACACACACACACACACACACACACACAATAAACATGATTATAGGACATACACACAATAAACATGATTATAGGACATACACACAATAAACATTATTATAGGACACACACAATAAACATTATTATAGTACATACACACAATAAACATTATTATAGGACATACACACAATAAACATGATTATAGGACACACACTAAATAAACATGACTATAGAACATACACACACAATAAACATGATTATAGGACATACACACAATACACATTATTATAGGGCACACATTATTATAGGACACACACACAATAAACATAGAACAAACACACAAACATTATTATGACACACACAAACATTATTATAGGACATTCACACAATAAACATGATTATAGGACATTCACACAATAAACATGATTATAGGACATTCACACAATAAACATTATTATAGGACATTCACACAATAAACCTGATTATAGGTCATACACACAACCATTATTATAGGACATACAAACATTATTATTGGACATACAAACATTTTTTATAGGACATAGTACACACAATAAACGTTATTATATCAATCAATCAATCAATGTTTATATATATAGCCCTAAATCGCGAGTGTTTCAAAGGGCTGCACAAGCCACAACGACATCCTGGTATTATAGGACATACACACAATAAATAAACATTATTATAGGACATACACACAATAAATAAACATTATTATAGGACATACACACATTAAATAAACATTATTATAGGACATACACACAATAAATAAACATTATTATAGGACATACACACAACAAACATGATTATAGGGTATTGTTTGGATGGCAAGTTTGTCGCTTCAATCATTGATTTGTTGTTCAATATAACCTCCGACCCTCGTAGTTACTAGCGCGCAGTGCAGTTTCTGTCAAGTTTTAAGGCGGTGAAAAAAAAGGTCTTTTACTGACCAGTTCCTCCAACTAAGATGGTGTTTCTTCTGTGTTTAAAGACTGTGTATGAGCCAGGATCTCCACTCCCTCTTATGCATGGCGTAGGACGGAGGGACGCGCAGAGTGATCAGTGACACTTCTGCATCAATCACTTGTCCATTTGGTTACGGTTGAAGTTTATTTCAAACATGCTATCGGTATAGTTTGACTAAATTTGGATAGATTCATTTTAGGAGCAAAATTCTAATTAAGGAAGCAGGGCCTGGGGAATCTGTGGTGGGCTCTCCTATTTCTGGGGCTGAGGTTGCCGAGGTAGTTAAAAAGCTCCTCGGTGGCAAGGCCCCGGGGGTGGATGAGATCCGCCCGGAGTTCCTTAAAGCTCTGGATGTTGTGGGGCTGTCTTGGTTGACAAGACTCTGCAACATCGCGTGGACATCGGGGGCGGTACCTCTGGATTGGCAGACCGGGGTGGTGGTTCCTCTCTTTAAGAAGGGGAACCGGAGGGTGTGTTCCAACTATCGTGGGATCACACTCCTCAGCCTTCCCGGTAAGGTCTATTCAGGTGTACTGGAGAGGAGGCTACGCTGGATAGTCGAACCTCGGATTCAGGAGGAACAGTGTGGTTTTCGTCCTGGTCGTGGAACTGTGGACCAGCTCTATACTCTCGGCAGGGTCCTTGAGGGTGCATGGGAGTTTGCCCAACCAGTCTACATGTGTTTTGTGGACTTGGAGAAGGCATTCGACCGTGTCCCTCGGGAAGTCCTGTGGGGAGTGCTCAGAGAGTATGGGGTATCGGACTGTCTGATTGTGGCAGTCCGCTCCCTGTATAATCAGTGCCAGAGCTTGGTCCGCATTGCCGGCAGTAAGTCGGACACGTTTCCAGTGAGGGTTGGACTCCGCCAAGGCTGCCCTTTGTCACCCATTCTGTTCATAACCTTTATGGACAGAATTTCTAGGCGCAGTCAAGGATCTGGTTTGGTGGCTGCAGGATTAGGTCTCTGCTTTTTGCAGATGATGTGGTCCTGATGGCTTCATCTGGCCAGGATCTTCAGCTCTCACTGGATCGGTTTGCAGCCGAGTGTGAAGCGACTGGGATGAGAATCAGCACCTCCAAGTCCGAGTCCATGGTTCTCTCCCGGAAAAGGGTGGAGTGCCATCTCCGGGTTGGGGAGGAGATCTTGCCCCAAGTGGAGGAGTTCAAGTACCTCGGAGTCTTGCTCACGAGTGGGGGAAGAGTGGATCGTGAGATCGACAGGCGGATCGGTGCGGCGTCTTCAGTAATGCGGACGCTGTATCGATCCGTTGTGGTGAAGAAGGAGCTGAGCCGGAAGGCAAAGCTCTCAATTTACCGGTCGATCTACGTTCCCATCCTCACCTATGGTCATGAGCTTTGGGTCATGACCGAAAGGACAAGATCACGGGTACAAGCGGCCGAAATGAGTTTCCTCCGCCGGGTGGCGGGGCTCTCCCTTAGAGATAGGGTGAGAAGCTCTGTCATCCGGGAGGACCTCAAAGTAAAGCCGCTGCTCCTCCACATCGAGAGGAGCCAGATGAGGTGGTTCGGGCATCTGGTCAGGATGCCACCCGAACGCCTCCCTAGGGAGGTGTTTAGGGCACGTCCGACCGGTAGGAGGCCGCGGGGAAGACCCAGGACACATTGGGAAGACTATGTCTCCCGGCTGGCCTGGGAACACCTCGGGGTCCCACAGGAAGAGCTGGACGAAGTGGCTGGGGAGAGGGAAGTCTGGGCTTCCCTGCTTAGGCTGCTGCCCCCGCGACCCGACCTCGGATAAGCGGAAGAAGATGGATGGATGGATGGACAGTAGTGATTGTCACTTGAAAAAACATGCGGCAACCACTTTCATTTTTTTTAGCTTCACAGAGGAGTGTCACAACGCTTTGAGTACCTTGATGGTAGAAACGCGCTATACAAGTAGAACCCATAAACACAGCAGTCCTAAAATCCCTACAGACTGAGCCACTGCTGTATTTACACTCATCTGACATTTCTGACAGATTAATATCGTGGCGCTAATAGCCCATCCATCAATTTCATGCCACTGTAGTCCCAGGCTTGGTTCTACTTATGCGGGGGGAATCCCTGGAGATTCTGAGCCATGACTGAGGGATATAATCCACTTTGCAGCTTGTAAATCTGCCACTCTCCCAGCAGTCTGGGTAGAAATTCTAGTTTGTTTCAGTCATACATTTAGTCATGTTTAATGTAAGATAAAATGATCTTCATGATAACAACAAATAGACAAGCAAGAAGCTGCTGATGGATAATATAACATTACATTTGGTTTTCCTATGTTCTACCCATTGTATATCGAAAGAATGGGTGGTGCTGCAGATGAATTGATTGTGTAAAATGTTTTAATCAAATTAATAATGATTGTGTATTCATTTTGACAGCTCTAGAATAAAACATTATAAAAAAAGACTACCGTATTTTCCGCACCATAAGCCGCCCTGGGTTATAAGCCGCGCCTTCAATGAACGGCATATTTCAAAACTTTGTCCACCTATAAGCCGCCCCGTGTTATAAGCCGCATCTAACTGCGCTAAAGGAATGTCAAAAAAACAGTCAAATAGGTCAGTCAAACTTGAATAATATATTAAAAACCAGCGTGATGTGGGCGCGCATGGAGTCGTATATCAACATGGACAGAGCTGCGTGAAAAAAGCCACCCGGCCTCTTCGCGTAAACTTAAACTTACCTTAACCACTCGCTCATCTTTTCTTCATCCATCCCTTCGAGTTAGCTTTTATGATGACGCCGGCTGGAAAGGTCTCTTTTGGCAAGGTCTTCCTTTTGAATATCACCATGGGTGGAAGTTTCTGGCCATTAGCATGGCAAGCTAGAACCACAGTGAAGGATGACTTCTCATTCCCTGTGGTGCGAATATTCACCGCACGTGCTCCCGTTGTATCCACAGTGCGGTTCACAGGAATATCAGTTGCTGTGAAATAGTAATCCGTGTGCGGATGGAGAGATTGCGTCTTTTCATGAACCGGATCCCTGTCGTTTAGTAGGAGCCATTTTGTGGTCTTTACAGATGTAAACACACAAAGGAAATGAAACGTACGGTACTATCCGCGCGCTTTTTCTTCTTCTACGCGGGCGGGTGGTTGCTTACAGTAGAAGAAGAAGCGCTTCCTGTTCTATGGGGGCGGGTGCT